>NC_067406.1:22336886-22576886 GCF_009764475.1 Pristis pectinata
CGGATTAGGAAGTTATGGGCATGCTATGTTGGTGCCGGAAGCATGGCAACACTTGCGGGCTGCCCCCAGAACACTCTACGCAAAAGGTGTATTTCACTATGTGTTTCCATGTACATGTGATTAATAAAAATATCTATTTTATCTTAGATCAGGGGCTCCCAAAGATTTGATTTGCTGCCTGCCACTTCAGGGTTTTTTTTCTGCATCCCACCTCTGCAATTCTTCATTCTACTAATAAATATTGAATAATCTTATAATTGCGACACCTTTTAACTTTATCTCCCCTCCTCCACACCAGTTTTAGTACCTTGATCCCAATGAATAAGAGCAATCCGCGACCACATAGAGAGACAAAGATCCTTTACAAATGGTTCACTGTCACTTGGGAGTAATCCTAAGGAGAAAGAAAATCAAGTATTTGAAGGCCACTTGTACAGGAGAACAACTCCTTGACATACTTCATCAAATTCCAGTACTGAAATCATACAAACAGATTTAGTAAACTCTGCAAATTTCAATTTCATTAATGCATTTCTTCCCACTGTTTAAATCTTATTTTCCCTCTATGTCATGCACCACAACATTGAGTTCAGAATGCCAACAAGTTTCCTCCAGTAGCACTCTTGGATTAGATGCAAGATGGTGTAGTGGTTTTTTAATGTAGATCACTAAAGTATAATCTCCGCCAAATGGAAAATTCTGGCAATTTTTCTGAAGTAACAAAATAGGTTTGTCTCCACCTTTGTCAATTAAATCCTGAACACTAAACACCAAATCCTGCCTGCAGAGACCTAGTAACCTGGCTTTCCAGTAGAACAAAGGATTAACAGATCTGGTTATACACAGAAGCAAAAAAAATCCCATTTTTATCAGAAATCAAATTTTAAGAATTTTGAAAGACAGTATACATTGATTCAATTCATGAAAATTAAAAATTACATAAAATTTTGTGACGCAGTGGCACAGCTAGCAAAGCTGTTGCCTCACAGCTTCAGCTACCCCGGGATTTATCTAGACCTCTGGTGCCGTCTGAATGGAATTTGCACATTCTCTCTGTGACTGCATGGGTTTCTTCCACATGCTCTTGTTTCCTTCCATATCCCAAAGACATAGAGGTTGGTAGATTATTTGGTCACTATAAATTGTCCCTAGCACGTAGTTTGGGGTTAGAATCTGGGGGGAGTTGATGAGAATGTGGGGAGAGTAAAATGAGATTGGTGTCGGAGTAGTGTAAATGGGTGCTTGATGGTTGGCACATATATGGTAGGCCAAAGTGCCTGCTTCCATGCTATATGATTCTAATTATCATTTATCTATTTTCTAATTATCTATTTACTGCATATCATACCTATATTCAAAAATGGCACTTGATAATTACAGGCCTGAGAGTCTATCATCAGTGGTGGGAAAGTTATTGGAAAAAGTTCAGAGGGACAGGATTAATTTACACTTGGAAAGACAGGGAATTAGTCGAAGATAGTCAGCATGGCTTTTTAAGTGGGAGATCCTGTCTGACCAACTTGAACAAATTTTTCAAAGAGCGAGCAAAACACACTAAGAGGGCAGTACGAATGATGTAGTCTATATGGACTTCGGTAAGGATTTTGACAAGATCCCACATGGGAGACTGATCCAAAATTTTGGAGCCCATACAATCCAAGGCAAGTTGGCAAATTGGACCCTAAAACTGATGTCGTAGTAGGAAGCAGAGGGTGACTGTGGAAAGTTGTTTTTATGACTGAAAGCCTCTGATGTACTATAGGAATTGATGCTGAGACTGATGCTTTGATGCTTGGCCCGAAACATCAACTATTTATTTTCCTCTATGAATTCTGCCTGACTTGCTGATTTCCTCCAGCACTTTTTGTGTATTGATGCTGGGACTCTTACTGTTTGTTAAGTATGTTAACAATTTAGATATGAATGGAGGAGGTAGGATTAGTTAGTTTGCAGATGGCATGAAAATTGGTAATGTTGTTCTGGGCTACAGGACAATATCAGTGAGTTTGTAGGATTGACAAGTTAAGAGCAGGTAGAATTTAACCCTGATAAATGTGAAGGGATACATTTTGTGTCCTAGTTGCCACACTAATGGAAGAACATGATGCAGAGGAGATTCACTGGGACGTTGCCTGAGATGGATTGTTTCACTTAAGATAACAGACTGGATAGATTGGGTTTGTTGTCCAAAGACTCTTGCAAATTTCTACAGATGACTAGTTGCGTTACCGCCTGGTATGGAGGCTCCAGTATGCAGGATTGAAGGAGGCTGCAGAGGGTCATAGACTCAGCCAGCTCCATCACAGGCACAACCCTCCCTGCCATCAAGGACATCTTCAAGAGGCAGTGCCTCAAGATGGCGGCATCCATCATTAAGGACCCTCATCATCCAAGACATGCCTTCTTTGTGTTACTACCATCGGAGAGGAGGGACAGGAATCTGAAGACACACATTCAATGTTTTAGGAACAACTTCTTCCCCTCCACCATCAGACTTCTGAACAGTTCATGAACCCATGAACATTACTTCGTTGTTATCCTTTTGCACTAATTTTTGTAACTTATAGTAATTTATAGTAATTGAATTTAGGAATTGAATATAGTATTGAATTTAGGAGCAGAGAGGTATTGTTGCAGCTATATGGGTTCCTGGTCAGACCCCACTTGGAGTACTGTGCTCAGTTCTGGTCACCTCACTACAGGAAGGATGTAGAAGCCATAGAAAGGGTGCAGAGGAGATTTACAAGGATGCTGCCTGGACTGCAGAGCGTGCCTTATGAAAACAGGTTGAAGGAACTCGGCCTTTTCTCCTTGAAGCGACGGAGGATGAGAGGGGACCTGATAGAGGTATATAAGATGATGAGAGGTATTGATTGGGTAGATAGTCAGAGGCTTTTCCTCAGGGCTGAAATGGTGGCCACAAGACTACATAGTTTTAAGGTGCTGGGGAGTAGATATAGAGGAGATGTCGGGGTAAGTTTTTTTACTCAGAGAGTGGTGAGTGCATGGAATGGGCTGCCGGCAACGGTGGTGGAGGCAGATACGATAGGGTCTTTTAACAGACTGTTGGATAGGTACATGGAGCTGAGAAAAATAGAGGGCTATGGGTAAGCCTAGTAATTTCTAGGGTAGGGACATGTTCGGCACAGCTTTGTGGGCTGAAGGGCCTGAATTGTGCTGTAGTTTTTCTATGTTTCTATGTTCTAATTTCTATGTCTTGCACTGTACTGCTGTCGCAAAAAAACAACAAATTTTACACGTGTCAGTGATAAAAAGTGCTGGAGAAACTCTGCAGGTCAGGCAGCAACTGTGGAGGAAGAAATAGCGTTAATATGCCAGGTGGATCATCTTTCATCGGAACGTGACAATGAGAAAACAAATGTGTTTTAAATTGCAACGTAGAATGAAGAAATGCAGACATGCATGTATATGTGCACAGATCACTCATTTTATGAAAGGAGGAGGTATTAGATACGTAACTGTCGTACTGGTTACACCTGTCATATCTACAGTGTTAGCAAGGACAACAACTCAGGCAGTTCCTATATCGGAATTTCAGCACCCAATGATTTTTGCTTCCACAGATGGGGCAGGAGGTGCCTGACGGGATAGAAATAAAAGCATGTGTATAACATTCAGGTCTTCAAGTCTGTCTGGTATTCAGTGATACCTTGGCTTATCTGTCTGACAGCTTGCAAGTGTTCTCAAACAGCATGGAAGAGTCCTTCTCTAATGTCTTGCAGATCCTACTGGGCAGATGAACATACTTTTCAATGGAGATGTGATGGGCACGTCACCCCCAAGTGACAGTAGAATTCCTGTGATTCATTCATGAATTTATACTACCTCAATGTACTTATGTTTTGGAATGATCTGTATGGATGGCATGCAAAACAAAATTTTTTCACTGTATCTTGGTACATGTGACAACAATAAACCAATTACCAAAATGCTTTGGGTACAATTGAATTTCTGACCAAAAAGTACAAAAGGAATCTAAAAGCAAAAACCAGTGGATGCTGAAATTCTGATATTGGAACTGCATGAGTTGTCCTTGCTAACATTGAGGATATAACAGGTATAAACAATATGACAGTCATGTATCTAATGCCTCCTCCTTTCATAAAATGAGTGGTCTGTGCACATACACCTGCATATCTGCACGTCTCCAACCTACTCTGCAACTTCAAACACGTTTACTTTCTCATTGTTCCGATGAAAGATGGCACATTAATGTTACTTCTTCCTCCACAGTTGCTGCCTGATCTGTTGAGTTTCTCCAGCATGGTTTGCCTTTATAGGGGTTCAAAAGGAGGTTATGCAAAACCTCACAATGGGCTGGCTAAGGCCAGACCATTGTAGTCTGGCCAACTCTGAGCACCACACTTTCAGAGGGATATCAAGGTCTTACAAAGGATGCAGAGAAGATACACTGCAATGTATCAGTGTTGAATGAATTCAATTATGCAGAGTAGAGAAACTAGATTATTCTCCCTACAGAAGAGATTATTAACATCAGATTTCACAGATATGTTCAAAATCATGTTTTGACAGTTAAAACAAAATAGCAACTGTATCAGTGATAGAAGAGTCTGTAACCAGAGAGCATATGAATAAAGTAATTGGCAATAGAACCACAGATGACACAGCAAGTTGTTATAAATGGCAAACAGCACATGAAAAAAATGGTAAAGGCAGGTTCAATAACAGATTAAATAATAACTTCCAAAAGGAAATGGATAGATGCAGCTGGATTTTGAGGCAAGAGCTGAACTGTAGGAATAATTAACAGAAATATGATTGTGCTGGCCCACTGAATTAGCAGCCTTGCATAGTTATGCTTTCCAGTTTTGTCCAGAACCTTCAAATCTTACTCATTGTCCCGGTCCTCTCCAATTCCCTTTTTAAAATTATTTTAAAAGTCACTTTTCAGCTTGAGTTCTGGGCACAACTTTCAGTGGAAAAAAAGTCTTCCTCCCTCTATATCTTTTGCCAATTATTTCAAATATAGTTTGTTTTTTCTTTATCTACCCTTCTGAAACCTATTGTTAAAACCTCTGCCACTTACCTATAATCTACTCTTTTTAAATTAAATATTATGGGATATATGCATAGTAGGCAGGACTAGCACTTATTATCTGTCCTTGTTGCAAGGAGAACATTCTACTTTTTTCAACCTCTCCTCACCACCAAAGTGCTCACAACTAAAGTTCTCATTTATGACAACATGAAGTAAATGTCTTCTATGCTAGTTCCATGACCTTCACACCTTTAATGAACTGTAATTCCTAGAACTGTCCACAATATTCAAACTGAAGCCTAATCAATGACTTATAAAGTCCTAATATGATCTGATTTTTTTTAATATATTCTACTTATAAACCGAAGTAACTTGCATACTTTTTATAGCTATATTAACAACTTGTCCTAGTACTTTTAAGAATTTGTACAAATGGACAGAAATCTCTCTGCTCACCTGTACTTTTAAATCACATCATTCATACTGTCACGAACCAGCAACAAAAGAAACACACTGAGCATGATTTAGTGTTAAAAACTATTTTATTAATCACTACTATTGATAATACGTAAAATAAAAGTAAAAATGTTAGTATGTTAGAATTCAAAAATGTTAAACCTCGAACGTTAACCCCAAAACTAAACTCTTCGTGTGTGTGTGTGACAAAGTCCAAAACTCCCAGTTCCTGAATGGTTCTTAAAGTTCAGTTCTGCAAGCCATAAGGTGAAACATGAGCAAGGGCTTCTTCAACAACCACCGTTGTCTGAAGATAAGATGTAGATGTAGAAAAACATAGAGAGAGTACATACGAAATCCAAATGTTCCACGATGGAACCCAAACGACACTTCAGTGTTTACTCGGTAGTGACTTCCTCACCCCGAAAAGCATCCGAACCGTGGTCGTCCACATACAAATACCTGTTTCCTTCTACAGGTCAGCAACAAAGTGAACTCCACCGGATTACTTCCAACTTCCATACATGGATTTCAGTGGTAAACACAGTTATTGTTTCTCATCCATCGATAGAGAAAAACAAGCAGGCTGGTGTCTCTCTCCCTTCTCTCTCTCTCTTCTTCTTCTTCTTCAACAACGTCATTACGTCCTTTATCTTCTATTGACGTAAGCACGCCCCACACACACATACACACACACTCTCTATCTTAAAGGGACTTTCACTGAGTCCGTAACAATACTATATTGCCTTTCTGTATTAGCTGTCCCTAAATTTAATCTATTTATTTATACGTTTTCCAAGATCTAGGCATCATTTATTGACTATCCCAAATTGCCCTTGGAAAGATGGTGATAACTGCCTAATTGAACCACTGCAGTGCTTCAGAGAGATGGGCTCTCACAGTTCAATTGAGTTGGGTGATTCAGGATGTAGACCCAGTAATGATGAAGGACCAGTGATATATTTCCAAACTAGGATGGTGTGTGACTTGGATGGGAACATGCAGGTGGTGGTGTTCCATTACAACTGCTGTCCTTGTCTTTTTTGGTGATAAAGATCACAGGTTTGGAAAATCCTGTCAGAATAGCCTGGGCTTGTGGCTGTAGTACACACAGCAGCCCACTGTGCACTGGTAGTTTAGGTTGGTGAATAGAGTGCCAATAAAGTAGGCTGCTTTGTACTGGATGGTGTTAAACTTCTTAAAAGTTGTTGGAGCTGTACTTGCCCAGGCAAGTGGAGAGTCCTGAGTTATGCCTCGTAGATGGTAGGCTTTGTGGTGTGAGGAGATGAGGCACTCGCCACTAGATATTCTGCACCTGACGTCCTTGTAACCAATTGTATGTGTGTGGCTGGTCCAGCTGAGTTTCTGGTCAATGGTTAATGGCCGTCCCTAAAATGTTGATGGTGGGGGATTCAATGATGCTAACATCATTGAATGTGAGGGGTCGCTGGTTAGATTCCCTTTCACTGGAAATGATCATTGCCTGGAACTTTTAAAGCACAAAAGTTACCTGCCACTTAACAGCCCATGACTGTCCGAGTCTGTTCCATTTGCTGATGAGTTGCAAATGGAATTGAACATAATGCAATCACCAGCAAACATCTTCACTACTGAACTTATGATGGAAGGCAGGTCACTGATGAAGCAACACAGGTAAATGGGACTCGCTTAGATGGGCATCTTGGTCAGCATGGATGAGCTGGGCCGAAGGACTTGTTCCGTGCTATATTACTCTATGACTAGTTGATACAGAAATGGAAAAACATTGTAACAGAAAGGGGAATAAAAAAAAAAGCTCTCTATATACTTTTCACTGTTCCAGTTTGAGTTCAAACTTAATCCCTAGTCTTCCCCAAGAACAAACCTCAGTTGTAGCCACAGATGATGGAAGAGTCCGAAAAGGGGAAATGAATATTCAGATTACAAAATGGCTTTTTATTCCTGTTTTTGTCCACATTTCTTAATGAAGTTCAGTCAACAGATTGAAAGAGACAAAGAAGAATAATTCATACCACATAAATTGGGTTTCAATAAGCTACAAATCTAAGGTTGCAAAGAAAAGCTATTCATTAAACTATGATTGAAATTTAGCACAGAATCAGATGAATGATTACAGCTATCAGTTCACACAAACGACATTTTCTTGCTATCAAAGGGCAAATTTCTTTGTCTTTTCGTTATATTCTGAAGTTTCCACATCACACAGGAAGGTTGCTTCCTGTACATATGCTTCCCCAAAAGAATACCCCTGAACTTCACACCAAAATAAACATTACTTGAGCACTACTTTGTGCGATGCATTTTCAACCGTGCATCCCCAGAGTGCTGCCACAACATGCATTTCTGCTCTGTCACATCGAATAAAAATTCTTCCAAAAGCTAGGGTTTATTTAGTCACTCAGCATGGAAATGGACCCTTCAGCCCAATTCGTTTATGCCGACCAAAATACTCATCTAAGCTAATCCCATTAGCCCACATTTACCCACATTTCTTGAAGAGTGATAGCCTTGACCACTGTTGGGTGTACAATGTACAATTTTAGTTATCATTGTATATAGAGACACTGGTCCAAAAAGACTTGCAAGGAAACCTGAAATGCAAGGTTATATCCATCAGCAAAGGAAGAAGACTAGAATAGATCAAGTTTCTATTTTTTGAGAAGAGTCACCATGCGAGCCACCAAATGGAGATCTTTAAAACTATTAATTGTTTTGCACTGCAGACACAGAATGTACTTCCATTTGTGGGAAAGAGCAAACCTAGAGGACAGTAATAAGTAAGTCACCATGAAATCAAATGTGGGATTCAGAACACACTCCTTTATCTAGTAGTGAGAATGTGAAACTTGCAAGTACGAGCAGCTGAGGGGTACAGTGCATTTAAAGGTGAAGGGAACATGAGGTTATGCTCATGTAGAAAGATGGACTGGGTCAAGCCTGGGTAAAATGGCCTGTTTCTGTACCATACAATCTATGCAATTTTCCTTTGCTGTCGAGAGCATGTTCTAACGTTGTGTAATTATTTTCCTGAATATTTAAACATTTATTAACTATTTAACATATCTCTGAGAGAAAAAAGTATACATTTCTCCAGCATGTTCAATGCAATACAATAAGGTGGACAAAGAAGAACAATTCACACCACTAAAACCTTGAGGATTATTGAAACCGATTTAAGGCTGCAGTGAAAAGCTATTCATTATATCACCACTAAAATTTACTGCAAAAATCAGATGAATAATTATGGCTATCAGTCCACACAAATGACATTTCACTGAAGGGCAAATTTCCTTTATTTTTTACCATTAGATTCTGAACTTTTCAGACACAAAGCAACAAATTTCATTTCATGCAGATGTTCTTACCCCACCCCATCCCCTCAAAAATACTGTTGATTTTCACACCAACCGAGAATAAGCATTTTCTGAGCATTACTTTATGCAATGGATTTCTCGGTAGTCATGGCACAATAGCAACAGAATGGTGCCACTACATAAATCAATTTCTGTTCTTGCTCACACCAAATAAAAAATTATTTTAAAATTATATCATCAAACTTCTTGAGAAGCTGTGCTTTCCTAGATTTAAGAAAAATCTCAATCATAAAGCAATTTCTGTTTCAGGTTATCCAAGCAATTGCTGTTGACTATAGTATATTTAGATTTTATTTTGGCTTTGCAACATCAAGTTCAAATGCTCTTTTAAAACATATATAGCCTATAATAACTATACAAGTGTAATTAACTTCAACTGTTCTTTTAAATCATTTGCAACCCATGACAATTATATCAGCATATTCAAAGCCTTCCCCTTCCCACAACCTGCACCTTTGTGGCTCAGTTCTTTGTGCTATGACAGGCCTCTGATATCCTTTTTCTAAGGATACTCCTAAAATTGATTCTGTAGCTGCACTATTTCCTCCTTTGCCTCTTTGGAGACCTCAGGATACACTTTACCCAGGCCTGGCAACATATTTATTTTTAAAGATGCCAACGCCCTTAAGATTTCCTCATTATATTTATCATTTCCAGTACTTCACATTCTTCTTCCTTAATGTCAAAGCTTGTTTTCATCTCGCCTCTTCTGTGAAGGCAGATGCAAAACACACAGTACCCACCCTTTTACCTGATGTTATCTGATCTGCTGAGTATTTCCTGCATTCTTTTTCAGAAAATGAGTATTTTCAGCAACCACTGTGTTCTGCATCTCAAAGTCCTAGCATGTTTTGTTTTCTTCCAGTGCTCTCATTCATTTCCTTTTGTTTACACTCCTCCAGATAGATCAGCTGTGATTAAAAAGCATCCATTTCTCTTTCTTAGAAGGCAGTGAATGCAATTGTGGAACCTGGACAATCGTGGACTTCACCTCATCACCTTTGTTTTCTCCAGCTTTTCCCCTTTTCTACAACTTAGAAGATGCTTGTTTCCAATTCTGATGAAACATTAACTCTGTTTCTGTCTCCACGGATACTGCCTAACCTGCTGAATAGCTCTAGCATTTTCTGTTTTTATTCCTGTTATGAGGACAGACTGGTTAGGCTGGGTTTGATTTCTTTGAAACAAAGGAGTGGGGAGATTTAATTGAAGTATATTAAATGATGACAGACTAAAACAGAAGGCAAATTTATTTACTTTCACAGAGAGGTCAGTAAATAGGGGTTTAGAACTGAGTGCTCGAGCGAATTTGAGAAAAGGTAATTTCACTCAATGAGTGAACTCACTACTTGAAAAGGTGATAGAAGCAGAAACCCTCACCAAAACTTAAAGATGTATGGATGAGCACTTGAAGAATCATATCTTGTAAGGCAATGGATCAAGAGCTGAAACATGGGATTAACCATTAGCTGGCTCCACGGAAGACCATATTCAGTGCCATAAATCTCTATGATCACCAATCATACATGATAATCACTTTCCTAATAGCCAATTACATTGGATTTCTATGATTTGAAAAAGGTTTCAATATTCAAAATGTGGCTCAAACTGCCATTATCCAATGTTGTGACATTTCATCAAAAAGAAACTCAGTGTAGTTCATGAGGCAGAACTCCTCCTATGAAAATGATCCTTGGATTCTCTGTAAATAGACCATTTGTTCAGATGAATATCATTGACATTTAGCTTAAATAACTTTTTACATCTTTCCAACAAATGACTTCAAACCAGCAAGCTCCCAGCATCTGAATTACTTCCCTCCTTAAATAATGGGATCATTTGAGCTTTCTTTCAGTGTACTGGAAGTTGCCAAAACTTCAGAGCTAATAAATATGTGAGCTAGTTACTCACATAATGCATCTCAGATTTCTTTCAGAATTAGAAGTATGTATTGTCAAGTCTTGCAATTGATTAGCTCTAGAATGGCTTGGAGCCAAACAATTTGGCCTCAGGTGTCTGTGTGGAATTTCATAAGAGCAATCAAGTTCGTTAAATTTCCCTGCTTGTTCTCCGTAGCCTTAATTCCTTATTAAAAACTAAAATTAAATCTGCTTCCAGCAACCTTTCAGGCACCAAATTTGGGATGGTGGAAGCAGTTCAAGTGACTCACTTCTACAGAATCAATTTTAGGAATAACCTTACTCAAAATCAACATTGAATATATAAACCCATAGTAACCAGATTCTGATATTTATACCCAATTTACCTCAGTAATTATTTCAGAAGGCAGTCTGATCTTTAAATACTTTCCAACTTGCGTCTTTTAAGATTTTTTAAATTTAAAAATCCTTGCCATTAATCCTTTCTCAATTGCATTTTTGTATTTCTAAAAGTAAGTTGTCAATTTGTTTATTATTGTCACATGTACCAAGATACAGTGAAAAGCTTGTCTTGCATACCGTCCATACAGATCAATTCATTATAACAGTGCATAAGGTAGTACAAGTTAAAATAACAGAATGCATATTAAAGTGTTACAGTTACAGAGAAAGTGCAGTGCAGACAGACAATAAGGTGCAAGGTCATAACAAGGTAGATTGTGATATCAAGAGTCCATCTTATCATACTAGGGGACTGTTCAATAGTCTTCTAACAGCAGGATAGAAGCTGTCCTTGATCCTGATGGTACGTGCTTTCAAGCTTTTGTATCTTTTGTCTGATTAGAGAGGGGAGAAGAGAGAATATCCGGGGTGGGTGGGGTGTTTGATTATGCTGGCTGCTTTACTGAGACAGTAAGAAGTATAGACAGAGTCCATTGAGAGGAAGCTGATTTATGTGATGTGCTGAGCTGTGTCCACAACTCTCTGCGGTCTCCTGCAGTCACAGGCAGAGCAATTGCCATACCAAGCGGTGATGCATCCAGACAGGATGCTTTCTATGATGCATCAATAAAAATTGGTGAGAGTTAAAGGGGACATGCCAAATTTCTTTAGCCTCCTGAGGAAGAAGAGCCGTGGTGTCTACGTGGTTGGACCAGGACAGGCTATTGGTGATATTCACTCCTAGGAATTTGTAACCCTCTTGATGCAAACAGCAGCTTGTGCACAGCCCCCCTTCCTGATGTCAATGACCAGCTTGACAGTGATATCATCTGCAAACCTGTAGATGGAACTAGAGCAGAATCTGGCCACGCAGTCATGAGTGTATAGGGAGTAGAGTAGGGGGCTGAGGACACAGCCTTGTGGGGCACCAGTGTTAACAATAGTCATGGCAGGGATGTGGGATCCAGTTTGCAAAAGGAGGTGTTGAGTCCCAGGTCTAGTTATACTCACTTAGTAGTTATATTTATCCTCATGTCTATTCTTTCCATGTTTATTCATTTTAAACATACTGAACTATTTTGCTTTGACAATTCTTTTCTTTTTATCTATTTGGGCTTCATCTTGCTATATAGCTTTATCTATGGGACCTGCACAAATTCCTTGGCAGAGAAATTCAACTTACCACTACAATATTGCACTTGTGAAATTAACTGTTCTCTGCTGGAATGCTAGAATTGTCTTTTGCGTCCCACTAGGTCCTTGAGCTGTGGAAGGCAAACTGATTGCTAACCAATGAATCCTGCTGGATTGAGATTTGGTAACGTTGGCAAATTTGATAAATAGTCCTTTATTGCTTATTAGATTACTTGCAATAAAGAAGAAGGATGTCAGAGACTTGTCATTGCACAGAACTACAACTGAACCACAAGGATGCGATTTATGGGAAGGGGAAGGCCTTAAATATGTTTGTGTAATTGTCAAGGGCTGTAAAAAGAACAATTGAACTTAATTGCACTGGTATAGTTGTTATAGGCTATAAATGTTTTAAAAGAGCACTTGATCTTGATTTTGCAAAAACAAAATAAAATTTAACAAGACCAAAGTCAACAGCAATTGCTTGGATATCCTGAAGCGGAAAATGCTTTATGATTGAGATTTTTCTTAAATCTAGGAAACACAGCTTCTCAAAACATTTGCTAATATTAATGATTTTCAAAACATTCATTTGGAACTTCACCTCCACGCTCAAGCTGGTGTTCTGGTCTCCAAAGGGACCTACTCTTTCCTTTTTAAATCTCTTGACCTTCCAAGTATTTATAAGAACATACTAGGCTTTTTCTTGACTTTATATACCATGTTTTTTTTATGCACCCTCTTTGACTTCCTAAGTTCTCTTTTAATTTCGCTCAGATATCTTCAATATTTGAAAATCAAGACAATATGAAATAAAAACTGAAAATGTTGGAAACATACAGCAGGTTAGGCAGCATCTATGCTGTCTAAGCTGCTGATTCCATCATTATTACACCTTTATTATATCTCCAAGTGTTGTGCTTTCAACATCAATCATAAACTTCCTTTTTTTTTTGCTTTATCCTTCCCTTATACATTCCTTCACATCCCCAGGGGTTAAAATTGAGAGTCCTCCACTTTCTTTAAATGGATACAACTTCCCCCTTGAATGCCTTTCAGTGATCTAAAACTGATTTATTTTCATACAACTGTTTTCAGTCCGTATTTGGTAAATCATATCTCAGCCAAGTAAAACCAGTCATGTTCCAATTTAGAATTTTCACTCCTAGTCTTTCAACTTTTCAATAAATTGGTAAATTGGTTGATTATTGCCACATATACTGAGGTACAGTGAAAACTTACCTTGCATACCATTCATACAGATCAATTCATTACACAGTGCATTGCGGTAGTACAAGGTAAAACAATAACAGAATGCATATTAAAGTGTTACAGTTACAGAGAAAGTGCAGTGCAGGTAAATAATAAGGTGCAAGATCATAACAAAGTAGATTGTGCTCTAATTGATTTATGGTTTCTGCCCCCACTGCTAACTTTTCCATATGCTCAGCTTAATTCACAGAGTCACATAGCACGGAAACAGGCACATTGGCCCAATTGGTCTATGTCAACCAAGATGCCCAACCAAGCTAGCCCATTTGCCCATTTTTGGCCCATATCCCTCTAAACTGTTCCTATCCACATACCTGTCCAACTGTCTTTTAAAAGTTGTAATTGTACCTGCCTCAACAACTTCCACTAGCACCTCATTCCACATACATCATGCTCTGTGTAAAAATGTTGCGGCATGGTAGCGTAGTGGTTAGCGCGATGCTATTACAGCGCCAGCGATTGGGGTTCAATTCCCGTCGCTGCCTGTAAGGAGTTTGTACGTTCTCCCGTGTCTGCATGGGTTTCCTCCGGGAGCTCCAGTTTCCTCCCACATTGCAAAGACGTACGGGTAGGTTAATTTGGGTTTAAAATGGGCAGCGTGGACTCGTTGGGCTGGAAGGGGCTGTTAACACGCTGTAAATAAAATTTTTTTTAAAAGTTCCAATTAAATCTTCCCTTTCTCACCTTAAACCTATGCTTTCCAGTTCTTGATTCCCCAACCCTGGAAAAAAGACTGAGTGCATTCACCGTATCTATGCCCCTCATGATTTTATACACCTCTATAAGATCAGCTCTCAGTCTCCTACGTTCCAAGGACTAGAGTCCTAACTTGCCCAACCTCTCCCTATAACCAGTCCAATGAGTCCTGACAAAATCCTCGTAAATCTTTTCTGCACTCTTTCCAGCTTAATGGCATCTTTCCTATAGCAGGATGACCAAAACTGTACACAATACTGCAATTGCAACCTCACCAACATCTTCTACAACTGCAACATAACGTCCCAACTTCTATACTCAATACCGATTGACGAATGCCAGTTGTGCCGAAAACCTTCCTCACCACCGCGTCTACCTGTGACACCATAAAACTAAATCTGGTACTCCTCCCTCTTGTTAGACTTGTTACCTACTGATTAAAATTTGTCTTCAATGCTTTTCAAAAATTTTGTTCCTTCCACACCCTATACTCTCGTACTGTCCTCAATTACGTTAGGATAGTTGAAATTCCCAACTATCATTTCCTTGTTATTTTTGTATTTCTCAGAATCTTGCCAAAATATTTGCTTTTCTATCTCTCTCTCTCTTTCTTTCCAATTGTTAGCTGTTCTATAGAGCATTCCCAATATAATTGTCCCTCTTTCGTTCAAGTCAACCCATTTGGCCTCATCTATTGACCTCTCTGGCATATCACCAAGCCTCCACACCAATTGTAATTGTTTCTTTAAAATATTGCTATGACTCATCCTATTTTATTGCTCTGTTTATCTTGTCTGAAAACCCTGTAACCAGAGATATGCATCTGCCATTCCTGCCCACCTTAAGTCACGTTTTAATAATGGACAATGCATTATACTTCCATATGCCTACCTGTACCCTCATTTCATCATCTTTATTCCTTAAAATATTACTCAGTACTGCCAAGTTTTAGTTTCCAAGTCTTAATTTCCTCTGCCTTCCAAACCCATTCCACTGCCTGCCAGGTTAATTTATTAAACCATTTCAGTCCACATGTACTTTTACCCTTCTTCCTTCTCAAACTCGTTTAAGGGTCCCTTAACCTTGACAAGCTAGATTAAACCATAACAAACAGCACTAGCAAATTTCTTTATCAGGATATTAGTCCTACCATGTAGAGATGCAACCTGTATGTCTTACAGATACTGGTAGTAATCCAGAAATTACTAAGCTTGAGGTTCTGGTCATTAACCTCTTCCCTAGCTCACTGTAATCAGTCTTCAGGGCCTCCTCCTTTTTATTTATAATATCAATTCCAATATTGACTGCATCCTTCAACTGGTCAACCTCCCACGTCAGACACTTCTGCTCCATGACGTCCTTCACCCTGGCATCTGTACGGTAATGTACCATCCTGGAATCAAATTTGTGGCCACAGATACACTTACACAGATATACCCCTGAACTATCAAATCCACTATCTCTACGCTGTACTGACTTCTACCACCACTTCACAGGGCTGAGTCAACCTCGATTCCACAAACCTGATATTGACTGTTCTTCTCATAGGACTGCTGCACTGCGTACCTGGTCCTGGCTTGTCCAATGGTCAACCATTTCCTCTCTGCCTGCAAACTCTTACGCTATGGGTTAACAACCTGCTGGAATGTGCAGTCTTAGCCTTGCACATACAATATAGTGTCGTGGGCTCTTGCTCAAAGTTCAGTATCCCTGATCTTGATCTCTTCCTATTCAAAACTCTCTGGGCACAGCATCACAGAATTATACAGCACGGAAACAGACCCTTCAGCCCAACTTGTCCATGCCGACCAAGTTGCCTACATGAGCGAGACCCATTTACCTGTATTTGTTCGATATCCCTCTCCTCCTTTCCCATCCAAGTACCTGTCCAAATGCCTTCTAAAGATTATCCAGGATGCAAGTAGTATCCTGGATTTCCCAGATAGCCAAAAATGTGCTTTCGACAGAATTAAGTACCCTGACTTGTCTCTGTTTATCAGAAGAATTGATATCCAACCACTCTCCAAGGTCAGCATTTCAAGTCCATGTTATTTTACTGGCTGCATTGATAAAATAATTGTTATTTTGCTATTAATTTAACTCTGTACTTTTTAAAAAAATACTAAGCAGAACCTCTCTCCCACCACCCCTACCATTTCATTGAATTTCCTTACTCACCAAATCCCCACCCCCCCCACCCTTTACATTACCCTGAAACTGTGCTTTGTGTTACACACCATCACATCTCACTAGCATTCATCCAAAAGGAATAGATTTTAAATGTGACAAGAGGAGAAACATTGCAAGAATTCATTGCTGTTATTCACCTTAATGAGTGATTTTCATATCATGTCAGTATAACCTTTCACAGGTTTACAGAAAAGTCTGAACAGGATTTGGAATTCAGATCAAATCAACAGAGTGCACAACAATGTAGATTGAGATATACTTGAGGAAGGCGTCTCTCAACAGAGATAATTCATTACAAAATGTAAAAACTTGCATTTATGAAGCACCTCTCTTGAGTTCAGGTCATCGTAAGCAGTTTACATCCAATTTTGTATTTGCTTATGTTGTAGCCACTTACATAATGTAAGGAAATGTGGCAGCCAATCTGTAATATACCCAGCCAATAGTGACATACGTGTGCATTTAATCTGTTTTAGCTTTCCTGCTGAAGAGTGAGTATGTTGCAGGGCATTTGGCAAACTCTGGCTGTCAACAGCATACTTTGTCCAATTTTGGTCATCCTAACAGTGGACGATGAAGATATAAAGGAGGGTGACTGAAATAATGCAAAGTCTTAAGCCAATTCTAATCAGGATGGGTTTAATGAGAAGGGACCACCTTGTTCAGATTAAAAAGCAGAGTTAGAGAAGATACAACTGAGGTTTTTACAACATGAGCAGTTAGTTTCTATTCATTTGATGGAAGGAGATTCAAAACTCTTTCAAAAAATGCATTGTTCATTGAAAAGGAGAAATATTATCCACTGAAAAGGAAAGGATTGAAGAACCATGGAGAAAGAGCACAGCAATGGGATGACTTTGAAATTACCTTTAAAGGCTTGGTACAAGTACATTATGATGGATAGTCTCGTTCTATGCCGTATGTATGTAGAATTCTGTAGAAATTGTAGGTTATTTGGTCCATTAAGGTGGCTGTGCCAGTTTGCTAGCAATGTAATTTCAAAGGAAGTATGCATTTCAATATTATAAAACTTATTGAAAATATTTTACATGTAGGTACCAATGATGTAGGTAGGAAAAGAGAAGAGGTCCTGAAGGAGGAATACAAGGCATTAGGGAGAAGGTTGAAAAGTAGGACCTCAAGGGTAGTAATCTCAGGACTACTACCCGTGTCGCGTATCAATGACAGGAAGAATAGAAAGCTCTGGCAGTTAAATGCGTGGCTGAGTGACTGGTGCAAGGGGCAGGGCTTCAGATTCTTGGATACCTGGGACCTTTTTTGGGGGAGGCAAGACCTATTTGCTAAGGATGGGTTGCATCTAAACTCCAAAGGGTCCAATATCCTGGCGGGAATGTTTAATTTAGTTGTAGGGGAGGGTTTAAACTGATCTGGCAGGGGGATGGTAACCAGGATGCTAGGTTACAAGATGCTAAGGTGAGGGAGAAAGTGTATAGAAACGAATCCATTGAGGATGGCAAGAATGACAGGCAGGTGATAAGTCAGGATAATTTACTGAATAATAGAAGTACAACAAATCCGGATGTTAGGATACAGAATGTTAGGATCGGGGATGAGGATGTTCGGATACCGAATGTTAGGATAGGGGATGAGGTCTACACGAACATGTCTAAGATAGTAGGTAGCGAAGATAGTAAGAAGGATGGACAGGTAGAAAGTCAGGATAATCTGCTGATCAATAGAGGTACAATAAAATCAATAGCAGATACCAGTCTAAACATACTATATTTAAATGCACGTAGCATC
The DNA here is from genome assembly GCF_009764475.1 of Pristis pectinata. NCBI lineage: Eukaryota > Metazoa > Chordata > Chondrichthyes > Rhinopristiformes > Pristidae > Pristis > Pristis pectinata. The sequence continues at coordinate 22,355,114 of NC_067406.1, forward strand.
AGGAATAAAGCAGATGACCTAGTGGCACAACTACAGGTTAATAAATATGACATCGTTGCAATCACTGAGTCGTGGCTTCATGATGGATGTGATTGGGAACTGAATGTCAAGGGGTATACAGTATATAGGAAGGATAGGAGGGTAGGCAGAGGGGGAGGTGTGGCCATGATGGTTAGTAGCGATATAAAATCAATAGAAAGGAAGGACATTGGGTCAGAGGAGGTGGAATCCTTATGGGTGGAGCTGAGAAATAGCAAGGGTAAAAGAACAATAATAGCAGTCATATATAGGCCCCCGAACAGCAGTCAGGAAGTGGACCATAAGTTGCAGATTGAGATAGAAAAAGCATGTCAGAGTGACAATGTGAAGATAATTATGGGGGATTTTAACATGAAGGTGGACTGGGAAATGCAGCAAGGCGGTAGTACTCAGGAGAGTGAGTTTGTGGAATGTCTAAGGGATGTTTTTCTGGAGCAACTTATTGAGGAGCCCACCAGGGGATCGGCTGTTTTGGATTGGGTGCTGTGTAGTGAACCCGAGGTGATTAGGGAACTAAAGGTAAAGGAACCACTGGGAACAAGTGATCACAATATGATTGAGTTTAGTTTCAAGTTTGAGAAGGAGAAGCTGATAACTGGTGTATCGATATTTCAGTGGAATAAGGGAAATTACAAAGGTATGAGAGATGAGTTGGCCCAAATTGATTGGAGGAGTAAGTTAGCTGGAGGGACGGCAGAGGAAAAATGGAAGAAATTTCTACAGGAAATAAGGACAATGCAGGACAGATATATTCCAAGAAAAAAGAAGGTTTTGAATGGAAAAAAGGCACAGATGTGGATAACGAGGGAGGTGAAGGATAAAATAAAAGCAAAAGGGGCGGCGTACAAAGTAGCAAAAATTAGTGGGAAAACAGAAGATTGGAACGATTTTAAAAATCTGCAGAGAGAAACTAAGAAGGTCATTAGGAAAGCAAAGATGAGTTACGAAAGGAAGCTGGCGGACAACATTCGGAAGGATTCTAAGAGTTTTTTTAAATACATAAGGAATAAAAGAGAGACACGGGTTGACATAGGACCAATTGATAACGGTGCAGGAGGTATTATAATGGATGATAGTGAGATGGCAAGGGAATTGAATGAATATTTTGCATCGGTCTTCACCGTGGAGGACATAAGCAATGTGCCCATTAGTCAGGAGTCTCACGAATTGGAGCTGAGTTCAATTGAGATTAATAGGGAGAAGGTGCTTGGAAAACTAAAGGGGCTTAAGGCTGATAAGTCTCCCGGACCGGATGAGGTGCATCCCCGGGTTCTGAAGGAGGTGGCTGTGGAGATAGCGGAGGCGTTGGCGATTATTTTTCAGGAATCGATAGATTCTGGCATGGTTCCGGAGGACTGGAGGGTAGCGAATGTAGTTCCGTTATATAAGAAAGGTGGGAGGCAGCACAAAGGCAATTACAGACCTATTAGTCTGACGTCAGTGGTGGGAAAATTATTGGAGTCTATCCTCAAGGAGGAGGTTACCGAATACCTAGAGGCGCAAGGCAAGATAGGACCTAGTCAACATGGTTTTGTGAAGGGGAGGTCCTGTCTGACCAACCTATTGGAGTTTTTTGAAGAAATCACAGGTAGGGTGGATAAGGGAGAGGCGGTAGATGTTGTGTATTTAGACTTTCAAAAGGCCTTTGATAAGGTGCCTCACAAGAGACTGATTAATAAGATGAGAGGTCATGGAATTATGGGCAGGGTAGCAAAATGGGTGGAGAATTGGCTGGTTGGCAGGAAGCAAAGGGTGGAAATAAAAGGATCTCGTTCTGGTTGGTTACCGGTTACTAGTGGTGTGCCGCAAGGGTCGGTGTTGGGGCCTCTCCTTTTTACCTTGTACATCAATGATTTGGATGATGGAATAAATGGTTGTGTGGCTAAGTTTGCGGATGACACCAAGATAAGTGGAGGAGTAGGGAGCATAGAGGAAATAGAAAGAATGCAGAGGGACCTAGACAGTTTAGGAGAATGGGCAAGAAAATGGCAGATGAGATTCAATGTTGAGAAATGTGCAGTTGTACACTTTGGAAGTAGAAATAAGCGGGTAGATTATTATCTAGAAGGAGAGAAGATTGATAGTGCGGTAGTACAAAGGGACTTGGGGGTACTTATACAAGATACCTTAAAAGTTAACCACCAGGTTGGATCGGTGGTTAAGAAAGCGAATGCTATGTTGGCATTCATCTCGAGAGGTATAGTGTATAAAAGTAAGGAAGTGTTGATGAGGCTCTACGGGGCGCTAGTGAGGCCTCATTTGGAATACTGTGCGCAGTTTTGGGCCCCGCATCTTAGGAAGGATGTGCTGACGTTGGAGAGGGTTCAGAGGAGATTTACGAGAATGATTCCAGGAATGAAAGGGCTTAAGTATGATGAGCGTTTGTCGGCTCTTGGACTGTACTCGCTGGAGTACAGAAGGATGAGAGGGGACCTCGTAGCGACATTTAAAATGTTGACAGGTAAGGATAGAGTAGATGTGGCTAGGCTGTTTCCCTTGGTGGGCGTGTCCAGGACCAGAGGGCACAATCTTAGAATTAGAGGGTACAGTTTCAAGACAGAGATGAGGAGAAGTTTCTTTACCCAGAGGGTGGTGAAATTGTGGAACTCCTTGCCACGCACAGCAGTGGAGGCCAGATCAGTGGGGGTGTTCAAGGAGGAGATAGACAGATATCTAAATAGTCAGGGTATCAAGGGATATGGGGATAAGGCTGGCAAATGGGATTAGAATAGTTTTTTTTCTCTCTCTTTTTTTCCCACCCCATTTCTTTTTCCCTTTTCCTTGGAGCAGACTCGATGGGCCGAATGGCCTGCTTCTGCTCCCTTATCTTGTGATCTTGTGATCTTGTGAACTTTAAAGTTTGAAGACTATAGACTTCCTGTAAACATCATGTAATGCAATAAAACACAGAATGGCAGAGAATGTGTACAATACTGCATCAGCCAGAAATGCACATACTGAAGACAATATTCACTGACCATGCTTACCTTTGTAACATGCTTCATGCAGTACTTGAATAAGTAGTGCTGAGATTTCTGCCTTGCACTGGTCCAGCTTTCCGATGTTGTGTTTAGAGCCACCAGAAGCAAACAGTGGCTGGAAGTAGAAATGATTGCTCAAGTGAGTTGCAAAGGTTTTCCACAATATAGCTTTGTATTTGGAAAACAGCAGAACCTTTTCTTCACAGTGTGTGTAGTCTTGCCGATGTACAGATTTGCTCATGAGAGGGGAAACTAAAGGATTTCCAGTTATTTCATCATTCTGTTTGGTTTTTAAACTTTGATGAGGGTTATTTTCTGTTGAAAAGATGGTGTGTTGCAACTGCAGGTCTTCTGCTTTAGTTTCCTGTCGCTTATCCTTCTTGGGTCTATTCAGAATATGTTGCCACAATATGTTGGTTGCAACAAGGCCATCAACAATTTTGTTCAAAAACATTTCATCTTCCATGCAGAAATTTTGAATGGACTTCTTACAACTACAAGGTTTCAATTCTTGTTGGCTGCTTCCTAATTTTGGTTGACACAGGGTATCTTCTTCACCACAAAAAATATCACGACTACTTGCAAACCTAAGAAATGAGAGTTTTATGTTTTCCCAGTCTAATGCTGTGAGATTATGATGGCTCACAGCTAAAAGAAATGTTTTATTCATCATTATGGTATCATAAAAACAACCGGCTGCAATTCTCCCTCTTTCATTAGCTAAAACCTTCAATACTCTCTCTATCAGAAATGGTTCAATTTCCCAGTTCCCGCTCTGTTTACACAATGTTCCTTTCAGTCTTTGACACAGTAAATCAGATTCATTTATATTAGTTTCTTCAATAGAATTATTAAGTTCAAAATATGGCTGCGGTATTTTAGATTCCGATACAATAATATTGTATATTTCCAAACCTCGAAAAAATTCCCAAAGCGATTCTGAGGGTATGCTGTAAGGGTCAGCATATGCTAACGTACAAAGTACTTTGGAAATATATTGCTCCATGAGAAAAGCAGCATTTATGCTCAACAATGTCAAAGTTTTCTTCATGCGAATAAAGAATTTTTTCAAATGCAACAACTTGCAATTTAACCATGGGTCATTCTTAATTTTTTCTTCTAAGCATTTCCAGTGGCTTGTATGGCATCTCAGTTCTTCACACAGTTGTCTAAGTTCCTTCAGAGATGTGGCATTTGAATGACTTATGTCCACATTCACATTTTTGGACTTTTCTTGCTCTTGCATCAGCAATTGCTCCAGTTTCCTTATAAAGTTAGATGCTCCCCTTAGATTTTTGACATATGCTTCATTAAGAAGAATACAAGATCTATGTTCCAATAGTTTCCTAAGTTTTGCATAATTGTTTCCTAAGCTTGATATGACTTGATGATACTGAAAGTCAGTAGTGCCCAAAATATCCATGGGTAACGATTTCATATGACCATGAAATAAAGTACCTTTTAAACTTTGTTGCAGATGGCAACATTTACCCAATTCAAAAACAATCTGCTCCGCCTCGAACATTCTCCCTGAAGAACATCTGCTATCAAGGTCCGAAGCAAGCAATCGATCATCACTATCTGCTTCAGAACAAATATCTTCTGCTTGGTGCTTAGCCATTAGCCATCTCCACCCAGGTTGAAGACGGTTCCAGAGCAGAGTTTCAGCTTGTAGCAGAGATTTGGCAAAAATGTTTTGTGGTCCTAAATATGGAAGTAAAGAATAATTTAGCTAATATAGAAAGGGTGACAGTAATCTTTTAATAAAATTATGTTAGAACATGCCTTTTTAGATAAAATTAATCATCACACCAGCTACCTTCTAAGATAGAGGAAGGTTGGTGATAAACTTTGACTTGTATTGATAAATCATACAAAAGTGAACTTTGTTACATTTACAAGGCATCCAAGTCATACAGTAATTGAGTTACACAGCACAGAAAAAGGCACTTCGTCCCAACTCGTCCAAGCTGACCAAAATGCCTATTAAGTTAGTCCCATTTGCTAGTCAATCCATAGTCTTCTCAAATGTAAAACTGCCCTTTCCCAGAAGAAGAAAAGGCTACTGCAAGGAAGAGTGCAGGTTCAAGAGAACACTAGCGTCATAAAGAAAAGGAAAGAATACAGGGTGAAAGGCAATAGGAAAAAATTAGGTGTAAGGCAATAGGAAACAAAATGCAAGTGAAGTAAAATCAAGCAGCAAATCACCAGAATATTATCAAGATTTAAGAAGTTTAATCGTAAAAAAAGTTGCACCATTTTGTTAATCTTTATTTGTACTCAGATGGTTGGGGTATCACATTTCTTAAATGATAGAACATATTGAAAATGAAATAAAGAGCTAATGAAATGGTTTCGTCTGAGAGCAAGAGAGCATTATAAAATTAGAGCTTAGTCACTTAGTGGTGAAATCAGGAAGTGCTTATAGGAACCTAAAATACTGCCTTCCAAAAGGCTGGTTCAATTGATTATTTTGGTATCAATTGACAACTTTTTTCTTAAAAATCCTTAGCAAGAATATTGAGCAATGTTGGGAATGTGCTTAAAATACAGATAAACCACGATCTAACTAAATGATAGAATACATTTGAATGGCCAAATACGTAATTCATCTTCTAATTTTTCTAAATATATATCAAGGAACATTAAGAAAAACAAGATTTCTTTATTAGTCACATGTACATCGAAACACACAGTGAAATGCATCCTTGCGTAGAATGTTCTGGGGACAGCCTGCAAGTGTCACCACACTTCCGGCACCAACATAGCATGCCCACAACTCCTAACCTGTGCATCTTTGGAATGTGGGAGGAAACCAGAGCACCTGGAGGAAACCCACGCAGTCACGGGGAGACCATACAAACTCCTTACAGACAGCGGCCGGAACTGAACCCAGGTTGCTGGCACTGTAATAGTGTTATGCTAACCACCACACTACCGTGCCGCCAAAAATAAAGTTTGTTAAGATAAAATATTGAACATAGAAGACTCTGCATTTAAAAGGAAAAACAGAGGCAAGCAAAAGTACTTTATTTATTTTTGCTTGGTACAAGTTAATCAAATAACTGAGTATTTTAACACTCTAATATGAGGACTTAATGAATTCAAAATTCAGTTATATTTTTCACCTCTAAAAGGCAACAGGTAGAAAATATAATCCTTTCATATATGAGCCACAAGCTAAAAGAAATATCTGGCACTTCTTAAATTTATTAGCAATCTAAAGATTAATCTTTATTATTTTAAATAAAAGCCTGAAAGACAGCAATGTAAAATTATACCGAACAAGAAACCTACTCAAATTAATTTGCTGACTCTTTGAAACAGTTATCAAATTAGTAGTGATGAAGGACTGAGGAGTTGCTAGGGTTTTTTTCAAGAAAGGCAAGGTGATAAACCAAGAAATTACAGGGCAGCCACCCTAAGCTTACTGGAAAAGAAAGCAAACTTTCATTTGGAAATGCTTGGGTTAAATTATACGTGCTAGAGGATTTGAGTTTGGCAGCTGTTGTCAAGGAAGCCTGAACAAGTTGCTGCAGTGGATAGCACTTGATAAGATATTGCACAAATGGTTGTTGCAGAAAATAAGGCATTCATAGAGTCCTAGAAATTGACGGTACAAAAAGAGACTGTTACTATATTGTAAATTTCTATGATACGAATTAGTTCCACGAGCATTTTCTTTCCCCACAGCCCCCACAATGTTCCCATTTCAAATGACCTACTCCTACATCTGTTTTTTATATCCTTTCATGGTAAATGTATCTTCAGTTTTAATGTTACTATTTTGGTGTTATCCTTTCTTAGTGAGCGATTGTGTTTTTCAAATAACAGACTGAATGCAATTTCAGCACCAAAAAATCCTCACACATCTGAAATAAATTGTCCTGTTTATTGATGTTACAAAGATGTTCTTGCCAGAAAAGAGTTCCCACAATATTGTTGTAATGGAAAAAGACATGTAGTGAGTCATCTGGAATGAACTGCTTGAAGGGATAGTGGAAGCTGACAATAATAATATGCAAAATGGAATTATATAAATATTTGAAAAGGAATTTGATTAAGCTCCATACCAGAGGCTTGGAAATATATCAATGTTATCAAGAGACGATGGAAAAAAACGATATGGAATAATAGATTAGATAGCGCAAATTTACCTGATCCATTTAAATGATTGAGTTTGTCCTTTTGCAGAGATTCATCTGGTCGTGGAGAGTCCTTTGGTGGTCTGGATGTCAAGGATTTAAATGATGTGTATGTTCGCTTATTGTCCTCTGTGACTATAGCATTCTGGAAGAAATAGGTTAAATCGTTAAGTTAAAATAAAGAATTCTAATTACAGAGAAAAAAATACTGCTGAGACAAGAAAGAGAAACATGAGTACAGTGAAAATACTTTCCTCTTGCAAAACCCATTTAGCTACTGAGAGCCTTTCCAGTATTTTGATGACAAAGATCTTGGTAACAGATATACCTTAAAATTTCCAATGGGAGGCTGAAGGGCGTGTTCCTGTGCTGTACCTATGTCCTATATCACTGGATTAGGGAGGGAGAAATAATCCAAATATCAATTTCCTGTAAATGTGATGATCAGATGTTAGAAGACTGAAAGAAGCCTGGAATAGCTCAGCGTAGAAAGAGGCCATTTGATTCATTGAGTTATGCTTTTAAAATATTTTTCTCAAATCTCTGGGACTTTCCATACATTCATACATTTTTTTCTCTTTCACATATTTAAATATACACTGCCAATCTACTCAACATCTTCTCGAATCTATCTACTAATTTTTCCATCTCCTTTTATTCAACGATTCCCTTTGAAACCATTGTGATCATGAATTCTGCATGCAAGGGAAAAAAAAACATTGATAAACCTGTGTATTCAGAAGTCAGTTCATTAAAGTGCAGCAATTTTAAAGCATTTAATACAGAAAACAATCACAAGATAAAAGATTGGAAAAACAAAATCTACATATATTATAATCCCCTTACCATTGCTCACCTTGAGTCTAGGGTTGCCTAGCCCTGTCAAGTTGACCTTTAAAGTTTTAACAGTAAATCTCCTCAAGTAGAGCCGATCAGGACAGTTAAAAATGTCAGAAATGTAACTGTCAATCATAAAGATGAAAAGTGGTGCAATGTGAGTTATACAACCAGGTTTTCATCATTGTAACAAGCAGGCGACAAAAAAAATCTAAGCATTCCTCCAAAAAATAATGCATCAAACTGATTATCTACATTTAGCTGTAGAGTTGGGCAATAAAACTGTTGCTGCCATGAGAAGGCTTCGACCCAAAACATCGACTGTCCATTTCCCTCTACAGATGCTGCCTGACCTGTTGAGTTCCTCCAGCTGTTTGGTTTTGAATATAACAAAATGTTGTGAAATGAAAACGTTAAAACTACAGCATTGGAACATAGTCAAAACCACCTGGACTTTTACCTACACAATACTGATAAAACAAAAGGAAGACCAAAAATGCTTAAGTAACTGAGTGCAGTATTGCTTTATGAGGTATATTTTGCAATAATTCGCCCCACTGATTCCACAATATCAGAGAAAACTTAACTATGAGAAAAGACAGGCAGCCAATATAAAGGGGAATCCAAAAATATTCTGCAGGCATGTGAATAAAAAGAGAGCTGAGGCCAGTGAGAGACCACGAAGGAGATGTAGTCATGAAAGCAAAAGGCATGGCTGATGTACTAAGTAAGTACTTTACATCAGTCTTTAAGAACTGCAGACATCCCAGCCATAATCTTCGGAATATCTACAGATGAATTATGCCTGAAGACTAGAAAATTGCAATGTGGGAAAGTTCTAGAAACAATAATCCAGGACAAAATTAGCAATCACTTGGACAAGCATGGAATAATTTTAAAAAAATACAGCATGGACACGTTGAAGGAAAGTCATATCCAACTAAATTTATGGAGTTCTTTGATGAGGTAACAGAGACAGTCAATGAGAGAAGTGCCGTTGATGTGCTATACATGGACTACCACAATTTATTTGATCAATTGTCACATGATATGCTTGTCAAGTTTGAGGGCCCCTTTCATTAAGTTGTTTAGTAAGAATTCTTTTCATCAAGCTTACTTTATTTTCAACTGAGGAAGCCGCTGACATTTCAAGTGTCGTTGGAAATGATGATTCATCACCTATGGAAAAGGAAACTTATTATGTTACTTCAGTAAATACCGTACTTGATTTTAATCCCATCCCTGTTGAATAAGAACAAAAGAGACTTGCATTCTTGCAGTACCTTTCACAACTATTGGCCACTGCAAAGCACTTGACAGCCACACGTTTTAAGTGGAATCATTATTGTATTAAAGGGAACATGGCCATCAAACTGCATGCAGCAAAGACACAAAAGATCTACAGGATAAATGGCCATTTCATCTGTTTTAGCTTAGTTCATTAACAGACAAATATTCACTAGGTCACATGGAAAATTCATGTTGTCTTCTTTGAAAGGTGCTGTAGAATTTTTCATGCCAAGATAAGCCCTCATTTCACAATTTATCAAAAGTCTATTAGAATTCTGGGCTTAACTTAACCTTGCTAAAATGGCAGCCACATACCCCGTTAAAATTTAAGTTGTAAATTATTCAACACGTTGGGACTATATTTTAATCTAAAGCATTTAAATGGTAATTAGCACAATTACATGAGAAACATTATTCAGAATTCCTTTTAAAAAAAAGCTCAGTTATCCAGCATTTCACTAACCAGCACTTCAGGGGAGTGCCTGGGCTGACACTGGGGTAACACTGAGTCAACATGCAGACTGACTTCCGCTCAGTGCTATGTCCAGGCATCCCCTTCTTATATCTTGCCTGCTGGGTATTGCTGATTGCCAACTCACTAGTGAGTACGGCAGAATACTGCATCTCGTTTCCATTTTTTTTTAAACAACCTTTTATATTATTAATTATGTGACCAAGCAGCACCTTGTATTCCCCATAGATGCCAGATAGTAAAGCTTTTACTGTATATGGTTTGGTAATTCTAAGACAATTAACTTCCGAAAAATAAGGAAAATGAAAGCAGAGACCCACAGGCTTTCAAACAAACTCTGTTCTCAGCAGAAGATGTGCAGCTGTTGTTTGTGAAGAATTTTGGTGGACAGAGTGTACTCATAAGGAGAAAATAAATCACAGTAACCCCCAGCTAAAGGTTAACGTGAATTCTAGTGTAGAAGCAGACTATTGTACTCTATGAACTAGCTATTGTGCATAATGACCATCTGGCCTGGTTAATTGAAAGAGCTACAGTTTTAACAACATATGCTAACTTTGGGAACCAGATAATGTGGGGGTTTAGGTTAACGAGTAGACATGCATGGGCAAATATGACAGCCTGTATAAGCAACAAAGAACAATAGGTCAAAGGATCTACAGTCAGCTATACGAGGTAAATTTTGCCAAACTTAATCAAATGAGGTGGTCTGTTTATAAGCAATAAATTGTTTGACAGACACTATGCTGCAATGTTAAATATATCATTTTATTCTGTACCCTCATGGAATTCAAACTGGCAGGACTGATTAATGAATATAATACGTACTTTTGCAGCCAAAAATCTGTTGAAGAGTGTTCAATGCTAGTTATTTATATAGGGTGTAGGTAGGACTGCACCTGGTGTATTGCATTACTTTTGGTCTCCTGGATGTACTTGCCAGTGAGTGCAGAGATTTTCTACACTGCTTGCAAGGATGCCGGGCTTGACACATGAGGAGAAATTAAGTAGACTGGATCTGTAAATCAAAAAACCTGCAGATGCTGAAAATCTAAAATAAAAGCAGACCAAAAACATTAACTTCCCACAGATACAGCCTGACTTGCTGAGCATTTCCAGTTTTTATTTTAGACTGGGACCGTATTCTCTGGAACATAGAAGAATAAGAGAAGATTGCTTTGAAACATACAAAATTTCATGAAGAGTAGATTCAAGGAAGTTGTTTCCCCAAGCTGAGTAGTCTAGGACCAGGGACACAGTTTCAGAAAAAGGGACTGATCACTTAGATGAGAAATTTCCTCAATTAAGACAGACAGTGAACCGATGGAATTCTCTACCCTGGAAGGCTGTGGAGGCTCAATCTTTGCGTTCATTCAAAATACAGATCCCTAGATTACTACACACTGAGTGATTAAAGGGATATGGGAATAGTGCTGAAAAATGGAGCAAAGGGAGAAGGTCAGCCATGGTGTTAATGAATGGCGGAGCAGGCATTGGGGACCAACTCCAGCTGCTATTTCTCAAGTTCTTTCCTAGAGTTCCATGTGAACCTGGAGATCCAAGAGGCACAAGAGAAGACCAACTGGAAATACTTAGAAGTCCATTGGTCCAAATCATAGCTTTATCAACTTGGGACACATTTCTGTCATAATTGAACATTACTCGTCTGTGAAAATCAAAAAAAAACACAGATGCTGGAAATCTAAAATAAAAATAGAAATGCTGGAAATACTCTGCAGGTCAGGCTGCATCTGTGGGAAGAGAAACAGAGTTAATGTCTCAGGTCAAAGACACTTTGTCAGAACTGGGAAGGAGAAAAAAGAAGCTTGTGAAGCGGCAGGAAGTGCAGGGGAGAAGGACAGCTCTGACAGGGTAAAACAAGGGTGACCATGGGAATAAGGTGTAAGCAAGATTGAGAACACAGCAAAAAAATGTGGGAGTTGTGAAATGCACAGCTGGGAATTTCTTCCACAGATTTCTCCACGGATGCTGCCTGGCCTACTGAGTTCCTCCAGCATCATCATGTTTTTCTTTTCATAGATGAGAGTTTTACTGAGGTGGTCACACCCAGGGTATAGGCTTCAGATAGATGGGTGACCACCAGGAGAAGTAAGGGGAGTAAGCAGTCAGTGCAGGGTTCCCCTGTGGCCATACCCCTCAGCAACAAGTATACCCCTCCGGATACTGTTGGGGGGGGATGACCTATCAGGGCACAGCAGCAGCAGCCAGGTCAGTGGCACTGTGGCCAGCTCTGCGGCTCAGCAAGGAAGGGTAAAGTCAGGCAGAGCAATAATGATAGGAGACTCAATAGTGATTATGTGGCTACAAAAGAGACACCAGGATGGTGTGTTGCCTCCCAGGTGCTAGGGTCGAGGATGTCTCAGAGCGGCTGCAAAATATTCTCAAGGAGAAGAGTGAGCAGCCAGAGGTTGTGGTGCACATTGGCACCAATGACATAGGTAGAAAGGGAGAAAGAGGTCCTGCACAGTGAGTATAGGCAGTTAGGAAAGAAGCTGAAGAGCAGGACCTCTAAGGTAGTAATCTCTGGATTACTCCTGATGCCATATGCTAGTCAGGGAAGGAATAGGATGATAGTTCAGATGAATGAATGGCTGAGGAACTGGTGCAGGGGGCAAGGTTTCAGGTCTTGGATCATTGAAACCTCTTCTGGGGCAGGGGTGACCTGTACAAAAAGGAACTGGAGAGGAACCAATATCCTGGCTGGGAGGTTCACTACTTCTACTTGGAAGGGTTTAAACTAGTTTGACAGGGGGGATGGGAAGCAGAGCACCAGGTCTGAAAATGCAGGGATTGAGAGGAAGGTAGATGTCAGGGCCAGTAAAAAAAAACAGGCAGGAGCAAAGTAATGGACACAATGGGACGGACAGTTTGAAGCGTGTGTATTTAGAGCATGGATCAGTACATGGAACTATGATGTTGTGGCCATAACAGAGACTTGGTTGAGACAGGGACAGGAATAGGTGCTTAATGTTCCAGTGTTTCGATGTTTTAGAAAATATAGAGAGGGAGGTAAAAGGGTGGGAGGTGTTTGGGGGGGGGTGGGGGGGAGTTGCACTACTAATCAGGGACAATATCACAGCTGCAGTCAGAGGGGACATAACGGACGATTTGTCTACATGGGTAGAGCTCAAAAATAAGAAAGGTGCATTTACTCTGATGGGAATATACTACAGACCCCTAATAGCCACCGGGACATTCAGGGACAGATATGCAGGCAGATTTGGGAAAGATGTAAAACTAATAGGGTTGTTGTCGTGGGGGACTTCAACTTCCCTGGTATAAACTGGGACCTCCTTGGTGTAAGATATTTAGACAGGGTAGAATTTATTAGGTGCATCCAGAAGGGTTTCTTAAGTCAATATGTAGATAGTCCAACAAGAGGAGGGGCTGTACTGGACCTGGTGTTGGGTAATGAGCCTGGCCAGGTGACCAACCTTTCAGTGGGAGAACAGTTAGGGAACAGTGAGTGCAACTCCCTAAGTTTTAAGACAGCTATAGATAAGGATAAGTATGGACCTTGCAGGAGAGTATTAAATTGGAGCAGGGCAGATTACGAGAGCATTAGGCAGGAGCTAGGGAGAATTAATTGGGAAGAGCTGTTTTTGGGCAAGTTCACATCTGATATGTGGAGGGTGTTTAAAGACCAACTGCACAGAGTACAGGACAGGTATGTTCCAGTAAGAAGGACAAGTAAGAGAACCTTGGCTGTCGAGTGAGGTGGTGAATTTAGTCAAGAAAAAAAGCTTAGGAAGCTAGGATCAAACAGAGCACTTGAGGATTATAGAGAAGCCAGAAAGGAACTCAAGAAGGGAATTAGGAAAGCCAGAAGGGGCCATGAGAAGTCCTTGGCAAGTAGGATTAAAGAGAATCCCAAGGCATTCTATACATACATCAAGAGGATAACTAGGGAGAGGGTAGGACCACTCAAGGATAAAGGAGGGAGCATGTGCTTTTGTCCACCTATCACTGCTCTGCTTTTCTGTCCAATATATTGGGCTTCCCCTTTCCCTATCTTCAGTCCTGAAGAAGGGTTCTGACCCAAAATGTTGACCACCTGCTTTTCTCCACGGGTGCTGCCTGGCCTGCTGAGTTCCTCCAGCATCATTGTGTTCTTTATTCAATCCAGGCAATATCCTAGTGAACCTCATCTGTGCCTTCTTCAAATCCATCGCACACTTCCAATAGTGTGGCAACCAGAACTGCACACAAAACTCCAAATGTGGCCCAACCAAAGTTTTATACAGTTGCAACAATGACTTCCCAACTTTTATACTCAATGCCCCGACCGATGAAGGCAAGCATGCCAAGTGCCTTCCTTATCACCCTATCCGCTTGTGTTGCCACTTTCAAGGAGCAATGGACTTTAACCCCAAGATCCCTCTGTACATCAATGCTCTGAAGGGTCCTGTTACTTGCTGTATACTTTCTACTTGCATTTGACCTCTCAAAATGCATGACCTCACACTTGTCTGGATTAAACTCGATCTGCCTTTTCTTCACCCAAATGTTCAATTGATCTATATCCTGCTGAATCTTTTGAAAATCTTCCTTGCTATCCAATTTTTGTCATCTGCAAACTTACTAATCAGACCACCTATATTTTCATCAAAATCATTAATATATACTACAAACAACAGAGGTCCCAGCACTGATCCTTGCAGAAAACTATTTGTCACAGAACTCCAGTCAAAAAAGTGGGACTTGAATCCATAACCTTCTGATTCAGATATTCCAATTCCACCACTGACCAAGAAGGTCAACTAGCAACCGAACAAAAGCGGAACATTTGTGAAGCAGTGAAATCAAAACAAATAATTCAGTACAAGATTAAAAATCCAAAAAGAAAATTAAAACAAACTAGTTCGATTAAAAAGTACCAAAATTAAATGCAAGTAAAATAAACAAAAACATAGATCTGCAATAAAAAAAATTAAACAAAAAGTCCTAAGGACGTTTGCTGATCAGTATAGAAGGAAATGAATTCATCTTTTAATTGGCAGATTAGATTGTTTAAAAATCTTTAAAGATACTAACAAAATGGAAATGAAAGATCCAAATAAAAAGAGATTATAAAGCATGAGAATATTAAATAAATCAAATATATCAAGGGCAAATGAATATCGGCCCTTAGTTATGTGGAAAGTCAAGATAAAGGGAGGGAAAAAGTTTAAGGGTGGCAAACTAGAAGAGGCTCAATCAGAGAGCAAAGATGAGGTCTGAAAGCACTGACGTATGGGGGAGACGAGATGTAAATGCAATTGATCCAAGAGAAAGGACAGTTGTGTCAGAAATCAGATGGAGATGTTAGGGGAATCTGGCTCCTCCTCCTCTGTTCAGGTACATCTTTTCTACAAACTTTCATTTGTGATCATGACCTGCAAATGTCCCTTTAAGAACTGCTGGACTGTATATCTGATTATGGTTGGAATAAAAATTTCAGTTATTTGATGGAAGGTGGATAGATAAGGAAGCTATGCTAAACTTGTATTGAACCTTAATTAGACCACAAACTTAGATTACTGCAGACAGTTTTCGTTTTCAGTTATAAAAAGGACATAGAGACAATGGAGGGGGTGAGCGATTAACAAGGATCATCGAGACACAAGAGACCACAGATACTAGAATCTGGAGCAACAAACAATCCGCTGAAGGAACTCAACAGGTTAAGCAGTATCTATGGAGGGGATAGGAATTGTCAACATTTCTGGTCAAAACCCTACATCAGGAGAGAAAGGAATTTTCTACGTTTTGGGGCAAAACCTTGCATCAGGGGGAAAAGGAATTGCTGACATGTTGGGTCGAAACTCTGCATAAAGGGGACATAAGGTTTCAACCCTTAACATTGACAGTTCCTTTTTCCCTCCACAGATGCTGTTCAACCCACTGAGTTCCTTCAGCAACACACAAAAAATGCTGAAGGAACTTAGCAAATCAGGCAGCATCTATGGAGAGAAATGAATAGTCGATGTTTCTGGCTGAAAACCTTCATCAGGTCCCTCTCTGGAATTTATTCAGCAGAATGTTTGTTAGTAACAAGGATGTTACCAGAAATGCAAAGGTATACAGATCAGGAAAGGATGAACAGACTGGGTGCCTTTTCCCTTAAGAAATGGTGGGTGATGGGTGAGAGAGAGGTCTTCATAAATCTATTAAAAGTTTTTGAAAGAGAGAATGTTTCAACTTGCAAGAGCACAAGAGGCTAGCATTAATGATAGTCACCAGGAAATCCAATGGGAAAGTCAGAGGAAACTTTCAAAAAACTCACAATAATATAGACACATTTAAGGGAGAAGTGAACAGAGGTTTACACACACAGAATTAGATGAGGAAAGACAGGAGGAGGCATAAGTGGAACATAAATACCAGCATTGACTGGGTCTGCCAAATGACCTGTTCTGCACCATATATCTTATGTAATCCTATATGTACTAATGGTATACTGTGTCTCAATTCTTACAATGCAACTACATATTATAAAAGGGTGTAAAACAGGAAGTGGCACTGACTAATCAAGAGAAATTATATTGAAGCTTATGTATCTGTAACCACGAGACTAGCCACAGAGAAAGATTACAATGGTTTTCTTGAATTATTTGTAAAGGAAAATTGTCGAGAACTGGAGAATAGTAAAGGTAACACTCTGTTCAAAAAGATACATGTTAAACCAACAACTGTTGCTAATAAACTACGTCAGCCCATAGTATTGCAAGAAATTACCAAGTACCAGGTGGTAAGCAAGTTAATTCAAGTCAATCAATATGGATTTCTACAAGGTAAGGGATAAATTAAGAAGGATTAGAACACTTGCTTAGTATACTTCTAGTGAGTTCCTTCCTGATTTATCTACTATGAATCTGCTTTATGGCTATTGTCTGCAAAGTCTTGAGACTGATTTTTTTTTAATGTCTTAGTAATCAGAAGTCAAAACTGCACTCAAATTGGGGTCTACCCAGAGCAGATTAGAGTACAGGTGACCCATGTTACAACCATGTGGGTAATGGAAATTTGCCCTAACAGAATTCACAAATCACTTCCCAAAAACGTGTGTGAAAAAAGTAAATATATAAACACAGTTTTTTATTCCACTCACCTTTCCTGACATATCTGCAGATGATGGGGGTTCACATTCCAGAAAATAATGAGACAGATCATATTCTAACAATGCAACAAATTCTTCCCCTCCCCACCCCCCCAATAACACTGGTTTGCAAGTTTGGAAATAAAAAACAATGACTAAAAACAAAAAAAAAAGCACTTATTTAGCATCTTTCAGAACCTCAGAGCAGCCCCAATGAAGTAAATGGCTTGCCATACTTGCTATATTGAGGACTTAGCATAAATAACACAAAATGTTCTTCTGGTGTGCGAGGAATGAGCAAAATTAAATGATGCACGCTCACACATTTCTTTTTGGAACATAGTTAACTGTCATCTATTTTAGTCAAAATTTTGATTCAGGTGTGGAGTCAATAAAGAAAAATTGCACTGTGGTTCCTTACTTGATTCCAAGGTGCCTTCAGTTTCCTTGCACTCTGCTTCAGCTGGAGAAACTCTTTTCTGTCCCAGCAAGGGACCCAAAGGAAGCAGGAAACCGCCAGATGTTTGTGACATTCTCCAATGATGATGCTATAATTCAACTTTGAACGTTATTTATCAGCTCCTGAAATGCAAGCATAAGCAATGACTTGATGTAAAAATAGAGCACATTTCAACACTAGACATAAAATTATTTTTCTGGTAAGTTAAAATACAAAGTAAAACCTAAACTAAAATTAAGACAATCCATTGTTTGCAGCAGGACCATACGAGATATGATCAGAAGGCTCATTGGTTCCTTATACAAGTACCAAGTTATATATTAAATGACATCAGAATCCTAGTAATCTAAAATTAAAGAATTTCAGATTTCCAGCATCTGCAGTAAAACAGAAAATGCTAGACACACTGAGCAGCTCAAGCAGCATCATTGGAGAGAAAAACTCCAATATTCTGAATATTTCCAGAATTTGTTTTTTCATTTCATAATTTTACTGCTGTGCTTTATATATCACACAAACTTGAGATTATGCTGCAGATCCTCCATAGTATCATACTAGCTCAATATCACATATCAAGGAAGTACAACAAACATAAATCTATTGCTCTTCTGTAAACTATACCAACAAAAACCTGTTTGATTATATGGGGGAAAATACAGCACTGAGGGAATAATGCACTGTTGGTTATATCATCTCTTGGATGAGATATTAAGCCATGGTTCTGTTTGATTTCTCAGGTGCATATAAAAGTTCTATAACACTATTTGAAGACTGGGATATTTTTTCTCATGTCAACATTCACTTCTCAACCAATATCACTAAAAGAGAAGGTATGGTCATTGACCACATTGCTGTTTATGGGATCTCATTACATACAAATTGGCTATTGGTTCCAACATTAGAACAGATACTTTAAAAATGACTTCAGTACAATGCAAAGCACTTTTGAAAGTGTTGTAAAAGTTGCTGTACAAATACAAATCTCTCTTTTTTGGATACTGCAGTAGGTTGTCACATTATACTTTTATCCAGGAACCTGGGTTCAAATGCAACTGAAACTAGCTGACCCTGCAGGCACACCAAATTAGTTTAAGCACTCCTTGTACATAGAAAAATGTCTGTGCTGCTGGACAGGAGTTCCTCCGATAAGTGTCCTGTACCTAACCATCTTCAGCTGCTTCATCATATATCCTTCCATCACTCTGTCAGAAGTGTGGCTGCTCAATAATGATCGCACAATGTCCAATTCCATTTGCAACTCCTCAGCAAAATCAAAACAACATTCTGGCTTGGGCAGTGTGGAAGAAATTTCTTGACATTAGATGTTCAGGTGTTTATATATCTAGTAACTTAGTACAGGATGAAATTAAGACAGACATTCAGAGGAATCATGGTTCATGTGAATATAGTTTTAGAATTAGAGAAATATATAGTGGTTTCATGGATAGATCTCTAAATTATAAGCTTATACAAGAAACAGAGTATAATCCAGAGAAGTTATATTTAAATTCCATTGAGCCACGAGAGCACCATAGACCTAATTTTTTGAACTCCCCATATCAAAAAGAGCATGCACACAAAGGATGCATGATTCATCCTAGAACTAAAGGGAATAAAATTTGAGAAAAGATTGAATCCTTTCACTCTTTAAAAAAAACCACAGGGGCAAAACATTATAAATGATTAAATTATTATGAAAAGTTTGGCCAAATTAGATCCAGGCTTTTCCAATGCATACAGAACTTAAGCACAAACACTCATGGGTAAAAATTAAAGGCAACAAATGTAAAGTGGAAATGTAGGCCAAACTTGTTTACTAAATATGCATTAAGATTGTAGGGCAGGTCATAGAGTTACAAAGAACAGCAACCGACCCTCAGCCCAACTTGTCCATGCCAACCAAGTTGCCTGCCTGAGCTAGTCCCGTTTGCCTGTTTGGCCCATTTCCCTCTGAACACTTCTTTGGATATATAACCTTGGGTAATGGAAGAAGAAATCTTAGAAGTTTTCTTGACAGAATTCAGCAGGTTCTTATCAACAACTGAGATTCAGGGTTATCAGAAACATATCTAGGTACGACTGATATACTAAAGATATACTGAAGGTCTTTTTCCAACCTCAGAATGTTACCTGACGCTAATGTAAATTTTACACTGAAGTGAGCTGCAATGGGTTTCAAAAAATATCTTGCCCTTGTCAACCAATGTAATTTAGGATAATTAGTAATGCTGCAAGGGGCAGCCATGGAAAGGTGTGTAGATCTTCAAACACCTGAAACTTTTATTAATTTGTCCCAAGAATTCAAATTTCAGCACCTTTACTCTGGCCAGTTAAATTGGCATGGATCAAGTATTTAACCCGTATTTTCCCTCCTCCATTTACACGGCAACTCCATGCCTCACCTGAATGTCACCTTATAACTTCAGTTGATTAGCAGTAACAAAACCCTTGGTGCTATACTGATTATAAACAGATCCAGAAACTGGAATAATCCTCTCTTTAATTTGCTAACAATGAAGTTTTCAAATGGTAACTTAACATCTTACAATACTAACCATTCCAAATGGAGATCTACGAGCCTGGAATTTAGTGCTGCTTATTTTAGATGACAGACACTTATATATTCACATGGTATTCCTTTGTCTGATATTAGAATGCAAGTATTATCTGATTTTGGGCCATGAAAAGTCACACTAGCATATTAAACTGTTATCTGTTCATAACTACAACATTAGTCATTTCCTCAAGTATTGTTCAAACTAAGGTGAGGTTTTGAAAAAGAAACAAATTGATTTTAATTATTTATACATCTACTTCATTATAAATACCTACACAGTTAAAACTTTTTTGTCATCTTACTATTATCTTCCCAGTCCTATACAGGATAATTATTCCTTCCATTATAAGGAATAAATTATAATGGAAGAAATAAATATTTGCATAGGACAGAATATTTGTCTGCATTGAACAAATGCTATCAGTAAGCCAACAGAATTATTTAGAGTGCTTAAAAATAGACTTAATAGGATCAATCATCTCTATGGATAGAATTTGCTTGACATTGTTCACCTAATAATCTGTGCCACAAATAAGTCAACTAACATTCTGACAATTATATGAGACATACATTTCAACCTGCATCATCATCTTCTCTAACTATATCCTAATCCACCAGAGATTACAGTAGAGCAGTACAGAGTCAGAAGGGAGTGTTACTGGGAGTCCTTAAGATTGACTCCAAACCCCATTAAATCTCATGGCGTCAGGTGAACCACAGGCAAGGAAAGCTACTGCTGATGACTGTCCATCACCCTCTTTCAGCTAACTCAGTACGCCTCCAAGTTGAATATTATTTGGAGAACCACTAGGACACATAATACAGGCTGGATGGGAGATTTAAATGTCCATCCCCAAAAAGCTAGATAGTACCACCACTGATGAAACTAGGCAAGTCCTGAATGTCATGGCTTGCAGACCAGAGTTGCAAAGAATGAACATAAGAGAGCCTGAAAAACACAATGATGCTGAAGGAACTCAGCAGGCCAGGCAGTATCCGTGGAGAAAAGCAGGTGGTCAACATTTCGGGTCAGGACCCTTCTTTAGGACTGAAGATAGGAAAAGGGGAAGCCCAATATATAGGAGGGAAAAACAGAGCAGTGATAGGTGGACAGAAGAGGGGAGGTGGGATGGGCAGAACATGGTGATAGGTAGTTGCGGGTAAGAGCTAGTGATAGGCAGATGAAGGGGAGGAGGGGAGAACAGATCCACCAGAGGATGGGTCAAAGGTAAGGAGAGAGAGGAAAAAGAAGGGGGTTAGTAAAAAGAGAAAGAGAGGCTAGGAAAGGGAAGAAAAGAAGAGGCATTGTTGGGGGCGGAGGGGTATCTCTTTTCTTCCCTTTCCTAGCCTCTCTCTCTCTTTTTAACCCCTTTTTTCCTCCTTCTCCTTCCCTTTGACCCATGCCCCGATGGATCTGCTCTCACCTCCTCCCCCACACCTATCACTATCTCTTACCTGCATCAACCTCTCACCACCTTCTGCCCATCCCACTTCCCCTCTTTTGTCCACCTATCACTGCTCTGCTTTTCCCTCCCATATATTGGGCTTTCCCTTTTCCTATCTTCAGTCTTGAAGAAGGGTCCTGACCCGAAACGTTGACCACCTGCTTTTCTCCATGAATGCTGCCTGACCTGCTGAGTTCCTCCAGCATCATAGTGTTTTTCACCTAGATTCCAGCATCTTCAGTCCTTTGTTTCTCTAAGAGAAGAGCCTACTTGACCTCGTCCTTACCATTTCACTTGCTGCAGATGCATCCGATGATGACATTATTGGTTAATCCTTACAGAGGCAATATCTGAGCTTCACAAATGAGGACACTCACTGTGCTAAATGCAATAAGTTCAGGCAGCTCAAAAGTGGGAATCCATGAGGCATTGTGTACCAGAAGTACAGTTGTATTGCACCATAATCTGTAAGCCTGTGGCTGGCCATATTCCTCATTCTAGTATCATCATCAAGCCAAGTTTAACCCCTCATTCAAGCAGTGTAATAAAAACATGCCATGAGGCAGCATCAGGGGCATTAAAAATGAGATGCCAACCTGAAGCTAGTGTGCATGAACAATGGCAAAAGCAAAATGTTGTAGTGTGTGTTATCATTTTTTTTTAATGACTCTAAACAGTGGAAGTTATATATTGCTAAGAGCTAAGCAATCTCACAACCTACAAATCAAATCAAGGTTATCTGTTTCTACCACATTCAGTCAGGAATGAGGGCAGCCAATTGAACAATAACAAAGCCAAGGATGAGTCAAAAAGGCTAAAGGATCTGCAACTATTTGCAACCCATCATGGTCTCATGACCCACTGCTCTACTCTCTGTACACTCATGACTGTGTGGCTAAGCACAGCTCAAATGCCATCTTTAAATTCGCCAATGAAACCACTGTTGTTGGTAGAATCTCAGATAGCAACAGAGGAGTACAGAAGTGAGATAGACCGGCTGGTTGAGTGTGTGGCAACAACAACCTCGCACTCAACATCAGCAAGACCAAGGAGTTGATTGTGGACTTCAGGAAGAGGAAATCTGGAGAACACACACTGGTCCTCATTGAGGGATCAGCGGTGGGAAGGGTGACCAGCTTCAAGTTCCTAGGTGTCAACATCTCAGAGGATCTATCCTGGACCCAACACATTGATGCAATCATGAAGAAGGCATGCCAGTGGCTCTACTTTGTTAGGAGTTTAAGGAGATTTGAAATGTCATGAAAGACTCTTACCGATTTCTATAGATGTATAGTGGAGAGCATTCTGACTGGTTGCATCACAACCTGGTATAGAGGTTCCAATGCACAGAATCGCAGAGGGTTATGGAATCAGCCGGCTCCATCACGGGCACAACCCTCCCCGCCATCGAGGACATCTTCAAGAGGCAGTGCCTCAAGAAGGTGGCATCCATCCCTAAGGACCCTCACCATCTGGAATTGTCCTCTTCTCATTACTACCAATGGGGTGGAGGCACAGGAGCCTGACTACTCACACTCAATGATTCAGGAATAGCTTCTTCCACTCCACTGTCAGATTTCTGAATGGTCCATGAAACCCATGAACACTACCTCATTATTCCTGTCTTTTGCACTATTTATAGTGATTTTATGCCTTTGCACTGTACTGCTGCTGCAAAACAACAAATTTCATATCTTATAAGTCA
Organism: Pristis pectinata; assembly: GCF_009764475.1. NCBI lineage: Eukaryota > Metazoa > Chordata > Chondrichthyes > Rhinopristiformes > Pristidae > Pristis > Pristis pectinata. The sequence continues at coordinate 22,378,144 of NC_067406.1, forward strand.
GTGATAATAAATCTGATTCTGATAACAAACGTACAAAATTCAGTCCATCTGGGATCAAGAAACAAGTGAATCAACAAAGCCTTTAAACCCTAACTATAATCACAACTTTCATGCTGAAAATATGTTCCAGAACTAGCTGTATCTCTAGCCAAGCAGTCCCACTTCAGCAAGAACACTTGATCCACTAAACAAAGTGGAAGACTGTCCCGATATTTCCTGTCCACAAGAAAGAATATTTTCAATTCAGCCCCATCAACAAAGTCGTAGAAAATCTCATTGCCTGTGCTATCAGTAAGCATCCCTTCATAGTCATTGGTCAAAGTCCTGGTACTTTGTTCATACATCATCATTGGAGTAACGCAATCAGAAGGATTGCAGTAGTTGAAAGTAGCTGCTATCACCTTTTCCAAGGCGATAAATACAGACTTTGCCAGCAAGGCCCATACAACCATAAAGTCAAAAAAGTCAAGTTCATCAAAAACAATATATATTTAACAAATTATTATTTACTTTCATCCACCAGCCCAGATCTCACAATGCAAACACTCCAGTTTGGAGCAAATAAGGCGAGAGGAAATTTTATTGAAGTATAGAAGACCGTAATAGGTTTCTATACTGATGGAACGATCAGTGAAAAGCGATTTCCATCAGCAGATGGTTCAAAGACAAAGATTTAAAGTCTGCTTCCCAAAACAGAGGAGGGCACTGTGAGGAAATGTTCTACTTTTAAGCAGAAAGAGGTCTATGATTTGCAAATTGTTGCCCGTCAGGGTGGTGCAAACAGAATCAAACAAATTAAGGGATGAGCAACGATAGTAGTCTGTACGAGGGGTAATAACCTGCAGGCTCTGGAGAGAGAGCGGGGGGGGGGGGGGGTGGCAGGAGCCCCCGACAGAAGCCGGCGAGGACGCGATGGGCCGGGAGGCTCTCTTCCCAAAACCAGTCTATGCTGCTACCTGCCCGAGGGCCCGCAGCGCATCCCCACCCCTCACAGCGTTGCTTTTTTTACATACTCACGAAGAACTAAAGCACACATGGCTGACCTGTGCCCGTCAAGAGCGGCTCAGGTACGCGCCGCCATCGCCCACCCCGGGCAACCGCTGACAGAAGGCGAGGTGCGGAGACCAGGACCCTAGGCACGGCGCAGCAACGAGCAATCCTATTGGGCGGCCTCGCCTTAGCAACCGCACTCGGCCGCAGTTACCAAGTAAGGCTGCGATTGGAGGAGGAGGCGGCGGTGCGGGGGGCGATGGCGCGCCTGCGGCCGGGGAGGTGCGGTGGATCAGGTCAGATTCAACACCTTCCAGATGCTGGAAATCCGCAACAACTACAGAGAATGCAGAAAGCACTCGGTGGGTCGGGGAGCATTAAAGGGGGAAGTCGAAGCTCTGTGCCAAAGACCCCTTCTCTAACCACTCCGGTGGACTTTGTTTTTTTTGTTCTAATTGTATTCTTTCTTGTGTAATTTATGTTATTAATTTGTGTTTTTCTTTAAGTATTGTGTATCTGATGCTATCTGCCTGTGATGCTGCTGCAAGATTTTCATTGCACCTGTGCATACACGTACTTGTACATAAACTCGACTTTGACTTGAAAAGTGAGAAAACAGACATGTTAAATCACGGAAATAAAAACAGAAAATGCTGGAAAACAGGAGTGGTAACTTGAAAATGTTAAAGGCAATATTAAGTCGCTAGGGTTGCATTGTGCCTAGACTGGAAGATGAGGTTCTATCCCTCTATCTTATGTTGGACATTGTTGGAGCAATGCAAGAGTCTAAAGACAGGCGAGACTGGAAACAGGGCAGTTGACTGGAAGCTCAGGGTGACCTCAATAGAGGTGTTCTGCACAGCAGTTATCTGGTCTAAACTTCATTTCTCCAAGTGATCACATCGTGAGCACTGAATGCAATACACTGGATGGGAAGTGGAAGGGAGTTGCTGCTTCACCTGGAAGGACTGTTTGGGTCTATGGATGGTGAAGGGAACAGGTAAAAGGACAGATGGTACATCTCCTGTGGTTGTGTGGGAGAGTGGAGTGACGAATGGAGATGGAAGAGTAGACCAGGAGTCATATGAACAGAAGAGAATAGAATCATCATAGAGCATAGATACTTATAGCCCATAGATTCCATGCCAGCCATCAAGCAACCAGATATACTAATCATACACTAATTCCTTTCCCATCATTTCCTCCTATATCCTATCACTAACCTACACAGTGGGGGTAATATAGTGTTTAATTCACCTATTAGCCTTTGGGACGTGGGAAGCAAACTGGAACTCCTGGAGGAAACCTACATGGTCACAGGCAGCACATGCAGTCTCCACAAAAATAGTACTGGAGATCACTGGAGCTGTGACGTAGCAGCTCTACTAGCAGTGAAATGTTGCCACCCCAGGGAAGCAGAGTCAACGTAGAGAGAAGACAAGAGAATGCAGATGCTGCAATCTGGAGCAAAAACAGAGCTGCTGGCGGAACTGACCGGGTCAGGCAGGACCTGCTCTGTAGAGGGAAATGAACAGTCAACATTACAGGTCGAGACTCCAGATGAAGGAACCTCATACAAGTTCCTCCAGCTGGTTTTTTTGCTCCAACATAGAAACTGAGAATGCTTCAGGTTGATGTTTTCAGAATCAAAAGTCTTTTTTTGGTGGGGTGGGGGGGGGCACAGAGGAGGAGAATGAAAGGCAAGTTTAACAGGAAGGGAAGTTTACCTTAGCCAAGATCAATGTTCAGACCATTACTGTTTTTGATAAGGGGATGATTTAAAAGTCTAGATGACACAAACTTGGAAATGTTATAAACAATGGGGAATAGCAAGACTTCAGAAGCAAAAAGGAATGAAGAAATGGCAATACAAACCAAATGATCCAATTTTAAAGATGCAGTAACACCTGGGAATTTGTCCACAAAACTGAAAAGTTAAAAATAAAAGTAGAAAATGCTGGAAAATCTCAGCAGAACAGGCAGCAACTGTGAAAAGAGAAACAATTAACATTTCAGCTATGAATCCCTTCATCGGAACTGAGGGAAATAAGGTAGGCTAGGTAGCAGAGAAGGTGGAGTAAAGCAAAGCACAAAGCAATTTTCTCTTTTCCCTCATCTTCTTTATTCCCCCAGTTTTCCACAATGGAACAGAGCTAAACATTGGAAAGCCATTATACACGTTCTGAAACTGAACCAATGTTATTGAAATATGATCTAAATGTACAATCCTCCACCCTTTCTTCACAAGACTATGCAAATCTATTATTGAAACTCATGCATCTCTGTTCCACTTCATCCATGTTGGTCACCTCTGACAATCTAGTGTCCTGCTTGCCAGCCTCCTGCATTACACCATTTGTAAACTCTAGTTCAAGCAAAAAATTTTTTCTCATATTCTAATTTATACCAGATGACATTTATTTATCACAGCAGGCTTACTGACTTACAATGACAGTTTTATAAATTTCATCCACATTCCCCAATCCCAATCCCCAAAGCCCAAGCCCTTGGATAAGATTAACCTTCTTCAATCCCAGAACATTCAGATCTCTGCCTCTTATATATCATTTACTTTGTAACTGAAGAGACAACAGGCTGTTATTCTTTTCAATTCAAGTACAGGCCCATTCTGTGCAATAATTCTTCAAACAACCATTTCAGCAAACAATCCAGGGGATCTTCTCCACATTTCCTCCAAGGCAAATACACTTTTTCCTTAAAACTATGGTACAGGATGTGGTTTCACCATGACCCTGTTTAGATGTAGGAAGACTTTATCCCCTTTACATTAAAGGCCAACATTCTATTTTCCCCCAATTACTTGCTATAGTTGCATGTTATCTGTTTGAAGACACACGAGTATCAATTACATCATTCAAAGAATGGAAAAATAGATATTGAACCCAATTTCTTTTACATACAATCATGTTGACACAGCCTAATCATGTAATGCTTTAAGTTCTCCATTATTACTTCAACAATAAGATATCTTTATTAGTCACACATACATCAAAACACAGCGAAATGCACCTTTTGCGTAGAGTGTTCTGGGGGCGGCCCGCAAGTGTTGCCACACTTCCAGCACCAACATAGCACGCCCACGACTTCCTAAGCTGTACGTCTTTGGAATGTGGGATGAAACCGGAGCACCCAGAGGAAACCCATGCAGACACAGGGAGAACCTACAAACTCCTTACAGACAGTGGCCAGAATTGAACCCGGGTCGCTGGCGCTGTAATAGCATAACGCTAACCGCTACACTACCATGCCTGCCCTCCAAAATAAAAGCACAGGTGAGAGTATGCGAAGCTTGGCAGTGGAGGGATCCAAACCCATGTCCTCTCAGAGACTGGAGCCCAAATCCTGCGCCTTCAACAGCATTTTCTTACTTGGCTCAGTGTCAAATTCAATTTGACAGCACTTCCATAAAACACTTTGGGATGTCTCATGTTACTGTTGCTGCTAAGCATGTCACCTTCATACAAAGCCTTGATCTGCTCCAAGATGCCTTAAATTTTCTCCTGTTACTGGCAGAGATTTTCCTTCAACTGCCAAAAGATTAACTTCATTTAAAAAAATAGCTCCAAGTTCTGAAAACACAAGCAGTCTTGCTGAACAAACATTAACAGCTATCAAAAGTCAGTTTCCATAATCCATTCCCCCTCCAGTCCATCCTAAATAAACTCCAACCCCATTACTGCGCAAAACATTTTGCTGCTCAGTTGATGCAGGCATGATAATTTCACATCTGCGGGGAAAATATTACAACTTTCCTGAGATCAAAAAAGAGGGAACTGCACTTTGTTCATTAAGCTAACAGCTACCTGGAGTGTGCATGCATTTCTGAAATTCTGCTCATCACATTATGAGAGATGAAAATAGACACAATATGCACTTAGTGTTCGAACTAGTAACTACAGTTGCCATTATAACTATTTCATTGCATGTGTCATAATGAAATTTCTTAGCTTCACTTCGGGACTGTAGTTTGTCTCAGTTCCACGTGGCCAAGCACTTCGTGGCTGTATTGTTTAAAGACAAAACATGATTGCAGTCTACTAACGTGCAGTTGTCTAATAATTCCATCAAAAAGTCACATTTGCAGTTCAATCCCCAAATACCAGAAATAAGACATTTAAATAAGGTAGCTGTCCATTACACATAGATGACACCAGTGCTTTCTCTATTACACCACAAATGCAAAATGCATTTTTAGCCTATTAATTGTTATCGATTTCAAACTGATGTGATATATTTAAGACCACCAAATGAAGTCATGCAATAAACATAGAATGAGACTCTTGCTATTTCAAATAAGCCAAGTTTTATTGCAGATTTAAAAAATCTGGACAAAAATAATGCTGAATTCAACAATTTATAATCAAAAGAATATTTAATTGGAGTTTTACCACATGCACAGCAAATAGCTAAAAACACAAAATAAAAAGACAAGATTGAGTTTTTGATAGTGTTCCAAACGGCAAAATCAGGTCTGTGGAAACACTATTTAACAGTATAAATTGACATCAGTCAAAACATTGCCAAGTATTAACTATACAATCTCAAAATGGTAAAAAGTAATCAGCAATCAAGTTTGATTGAGCAAGCTGATTGATAGCTCTAAGATTAAACACTGAAAACATTAAATTGAGGAATCTAACAACAAGAGACAAAGTAACTTCAACACTTAAGAAATCCACTGTCATTCTTAAGTTAAGGCATAAGAGTCCATAATCCCATGCAGCTGAACCTTCACAACCACTTCTTCCCTATACAGGAGAGCGATTCAGAAACAACCAAGCTTTGTTGCAAAGCATTGTTGTTTATTAAGCCTTTCAGAATGTTCAACTGACTATCCGGTGCTGCAATTCCCTCACCATAAATCTGCACTTAGGTGAGACAGTCAAATCAACTCAAGTAACACAAAATTTAAGAATGAACTGTAGTATGAGCAAATGATACCAACTGCTTTGTTCACAGCAGGTACTGTTTTGTTGGTAGCTGAAAAGCAGCAACATGGAATGAATTTGCTGGACTAGACATTATCAACAAGTCTACATAATGTGGTATTTATTATGGAAAAAAACGTTATGTTCATGAGATCACCACACTATCTGTAGAATTGTTCGAAGTTTCTCAGTAGAGTAGCCATTAGTTTAACCAAGAATTAGCTTCATCGGTTTCAGCCAAACAAGCTTGCAAATCAAATTCTTTGCCCGTATGAGACACAAATTCTCTGGTCATTGAAGTAGAGCCAGATACCTAAATTAAAATTGAAACATTAAGTGAAATTAAAAATATTCAGGTATAGCATCTTTAAGTCAAAACAGACCTTCACTGAACAGTGGACCAAATTGCAGCCTAACAGCCACAGAAACAGTATTACCTACACCGGCTTCCAGGTTTTGTTTTTAAATACAAGGATATCCAAAGAACACGATAGGTTCACAAAAGCATATCATAATTGAAAAACTGACCAAGAAAGTAACCCATCCAAAGTGGATGCAAAAATCTGCAGAGTAAATGTCAGCCATTTTGTACCAAAAAAAATCAATGGGTATTTAGGCTTAAGGTGCTCCGGTGCAACTCACCCTTTGTGGAAAGGCAGGAAATTTTGCACCCTGGAAACAGGTGACTGGTAGGTCAAGTCAACAATCCAAGGGGGATACGAATTAGGCAACAGCTGGCCTCAACTTCCTCCCCCCAGCTGCCAAATTCCAGCAAGAGTACACTATTTTGAGCCAACACTAACCATTCCAGAAGGAATAATGACAAGGCCACAATGTTGAAAAGATACAAAAAAAGACACCCCAAAAACTTATGCAGTTACTCTTTTCTAGTGGTTTGATCAGCTTAAGTCACAAAACCCCAAGTCAAGTTAAGGAGTGTGAGATACAAATTATTCAAATCGATACTACAATAACTTTATTTAAACTTGTTGGTCTATTCCATAGTGCCTGTACAGTGAAAAGCAAACTGCGGATCACCGTTACCCATCTCTCTGACCATGCTATTGGCCACCTGTTCCAATGCCACCTTGTCCAATTACCCCATGAAGAGCCAGGATTTATTTCAAAATTAAAAGGGTACCACATTAATTAAAGTTATCATAAATGTGTTAGTTTGTCCCATCAGTCCAAACTTTAATGTTGTCCATTGGTTAAAAAAAAATATACAGCTCATCACTTTGCAATTCATTCTTTGGTTAGAAGATACACACCTGAGGAGATGGTGCTCGTGTGTTGCTGGGTGTACATCCTCTCTCGTCATGAAAACTTGTCCGACTTCCATTTGAGCTGTTAACAGATTCTGTTTCCATGTCAAAATCAAATTCTGTCCTGCAAGACGTAATTTAAATAGTACGTGTTTCAAAAATATTACTACATACCACTATTTAAAAATTAAAACCCAATTTTAATTCCTCCTTATTTTACATGAATTTATTTTACTTCCATTAGAAATGCACAATCCATTTCCAAATTGGAAAATAACAAAAATGCTTTCAACTCAAGTCTGCTGATAATCCAGTTAATTTGTACATACACTGCTTGTAAATCACTGCCTTCTTCTGCAGGTGGATCCCAGGCATGAAGTGCAATTCTCCATAACCTAATTTGCTGATCCCAGGATCTACGACTGAACTTCTTAAATTTGTTTGGAGTCCGGGGGTGAACACCTGGCTTTCGAAGATGTCTGAAACAAAGAATTTACAGTGTTCATTTGATTCAATGACTAGTTCTGCATGCATCTAATCAAAATCCAATCCAGCTAAAAATCAAACATTTCACCATAGTGAACCATGCTGTACCTTCTCTTAGATATCTTATACAAATTGATTACACATTTATTTTGCTCTGTTTCCTTCTCTAAACTCATGGTGTAGCTGTCCACAAGACCTACAAATTCACAATGTAGGAACCATGGTTCCGACAGGAATGGATTCACATCTGAAGCCTCTGGAAATTTTGAAACAAAAAAACTGTTGGAAGAACTCAGCAGGTAAAGCAGCATTTGTGCGGGAAGAAATTGCTATTTCAGGTCAAAATCCTGCATCAGGACTGAGAGTGGAGAGGGAAGATAGCTGGTATAAAGATGAAGAGGAACAAGACTGGGGCCAGTAGGTCATAGGTGGACCAAGGAGGAACAAGGAATGATAGACTGTCTCATCTCTCCTTTGGAAATTTTTATGCTCATATCATGGCTGTCGAACCCATTTGTTAGCTTTAAGATGCCAGCAAATCCCCAAACTTCTCATCCAAACACCTACTTGTGACAATGGTCAAAACATCACAGAACAAACAGTTTTCATAGACTTAAAAGGAAATGGATATCATTAAGACAAAGATGGTGCATACAAGATGGCAGGGGAGAAAGGTGGGGGGGGGGGGGGAAACGGTTGTGTTATTCAAATTTTCACAGATATGATTTATTCTATAAAATTAGAAAGGTTCAAAACAAACTGGCAAACTCCAAGAATGTGCATAATGGAAAAGAATCCTTCAACTGATAGCTGGGACAAGTCATGCTCAAAGTTATCTAACTATAATGTGATAACATTAGCTTGCAAGGGACCTGCTGATGGTACATATGGGAACTAGCTCCTCTGAGTGATTGCTGGAGCAAGTCGCATTCACATTCGAGAGATAGAGAAAAGTACACTCAAGTTGAAGTTATAGTTAAGGGTTAAAGCCAAAATGACACAGATGTACAGAGTTTAAATTAGTGCATATTATTTGGTAATACTTTACATCATGTAATCTGAAGTAGTTTCTTGTGGAGGTCTGAGCTATACGGCTGAGCCCCAAATAGTTCTAACTCACTTGTATTGATTCAGACTTAACTCTGGGAGCAAGTACAAGAGATGACTGCCAACAGCAAGACCAGACAAAAGATATTTCTTGTGCACTTACTTAGGAACTTCTCGAATGAATCGATCATATGCAATGGTGTTTTTTCCATAGTTGATTTGCTTTTGTCTTCTCATCAATACCACTTCATCTGTTTCAAGTTCAGATGGTGCTAATGATTCTCTGGAGCCACTGGAACTGAAATTAAATCACTTTAAGAATTAGACAATTATTTTCCTCTCTGCTCAGAAACCTTTGGCTTATGGTTGAAAAAAATCTTACGGATAAACTACTCACTTAATTTGCCAATATAAACCACCTGTTAATTGACTAAAAACTGTCATGTTTAAATTGACTTATTTGAATAAAAATCAACTGCTCTTTGACAACCATCATAGATGGAGATGAAAGTACTAGAGAGTAATCAAGCCAACCAGATACTCGCACCACCCACACATGGGAACAATGTATACATCTACACTATATTGCAGGGCTGCAGTAAAGTGGAGGCATTCATATCCCCAAATTAAAAAGGAACCATAGTATTGATGGCCATCCAATCTGTCTCTACAAATACCACCCATCCAACACATTTTCATGCAAAGAAATATCTAGTCTGGTAATGTAACACAGGGAAGTTGCATAGTGGGACAGGTCAATAGCGCAGCATTTTACTAGCATCCATTTATTTCAGAATCCTTGGAAACATTAGCTATACCTTTCAGATGAATAATCTCTCTCATGGTCGTTAAAGTCATTTAGCAAGAGTCGTCTTTTATATCTGGAAGGGAAAATATACATTGATAATGAAAACTTGGATGATTCTAAACATTACAGCTAACCCATAAAACAGGAAAGAGCTCAACATTTGTAGGTCTCATATCTTTTAACTGCTGGGTATTTTTTTTGCTGTCAGGAATTGGAGAAAAGAAAGTGTTTAACTAATAAATGGCAGCATTAGAATGACAAAGGAATCTTTAAAGTGATCAACAGCGCAAGTTTACAGGCAGACCGAAAGTCATGACACCTCCACACCCCTCTCTCCACCAACCCCCCCCACCCCCCAAAATTTTTCAACACCTGATCAAGATTTTGTTATGGACTTTGGGGCTAGGAAACATTTTGAATAAATTTGAAGTGAACACGGTATGAAAAGTTTGAAGTGATAAAGCACAAGAAAACTTTAAAACTACAGATGCTGGAAGTCTGAAAACGAAGTACCAAACACTCAGCAAGTCAGGTAGCACAATGGAAAAGTTCCAGCGTTTTGTTTTTAATACTGGGAAGAAAGTAGTCTGGCTACAAAGCATTTTTTTTAAATATAAAAGTAGACCAATAAAAACAGCACCAGTAAGAAAACCAGCCATTTTGCAGTAGGCCAACAAATTCAAAAATAAAATAATTATTGTCCAATCATACAAGAGCAAATTAAGCAAGGGAACCAGATATCATGAAACATCTTCAAGCAGTCCTGGAATGCAAATGAGATTCATTTCTGCATTTGAGTTCCTACTATACATTGAGAAATGCATCATCTACAATTTTGCCTGTTGTATAGAAATGTGTTACAAGGACATTATTGCAAAATGCCCAGGAAGGCTCCAAAAGCAATGATTAACAGCTTCCTTCTAAAAAAATACAATGAAAATAAATTTTGAATGGCGCATGTGTGACACTCCCTCCAGAATGGAAAGTCAAGTTAGCACACAAACCTCTTCAAATCCCGATAAACAGTTTGCCTTGTCTCCTCATCTTCTACTGCTGTGCCCCAATCTGCAGAAGCACATCGGGGGACTGGTCCATCACTGTCTGGTGTTGTGAAACTGCAAAAGGTAAATATTATTATGGTCTATTTTAATAATAGTGTTTTTGTAACATGATCCTGCCTTCAAATTCATTAATTATCCAGCTTATCCAGTAGAGCATTTGGGCAATCAGGCAAAATTCCACTGGAAAAAAAAATCAGCTCAGCTTCAAAACTGGCCCAAGAAGTACATGGGAAATTTCCAAATTGAGGAGGAAAAAAAGAAATCAGTATTATGCCACATCTGTAGTAGATTCCTTGCTTCTACAGGATCTTACTTTTGCAGAAACAGTAGAAATACACATTTTAAGTTAACCATGTAGAGAATTTCATCCCAGCCTAGGAACAGGATTATGCAAATACTGGAGATCAATTTCTGGTATAGTATCAGGAAGACTGAAATGAAATTTAAGTTTTGAATTAAGTTTTGCTGTTCATTGTCTTCTCCACAGATTACAAATTAGTTTGTCACATACACAAAGATGCAATGAAATTCCTTGCTCACTAGTATAATAATAAAATATAACAAGTGCAACAATGAGTGCAAAACAGCAGAAATGTACCAAGAGTAGTGCAATCTGAAATAGTGCATAAAGAAATGCAAAGGTGACAATAACAGAATAACCAAGAGAGGTAGGTTTAAGAGTCCAGGAATGTGGCAGCACCACTGGGAAAGGGGTGTGGAAGAGGTGATTGGTTCAGAAGTCTGATAGCAGTGGGGAAGAAGCTGTTTTTAAGTCTGGACATCCAGGATTTTAAGCTCCTACATCTTCTTTCAGGAGTCCCATCAGATAATTAATTATTTTTTAAGCTTGGGTAAGCAACTTTTCTTGATTTTACTATAAGTGATTTAAACTTGTATAAGAAAAGTGGATGAAGATCTGAAGCAGTGAAAGACATGGTATTAGGTGGTGGTAGCGACAATGCTGTTAGTTTCATCACTGACTACACCTGCACAGACAATAACTTTTGCACTGTGAATCTTTACGGCAACTCATCCATTTCCTATTAGTAGGTGTCTATTCCAGCTCAGATTCCAACTAAATCAGCCATGTTTGAAAGCAGTGTGAAGTGATTCAGACACTTGTATTCTTTCATTGGTTGCAGTACCATAGCAATCCTTGTACCAAGTCAACTGGGACTGAAGGCAGCACTTTTTAAAAAAAAGATGACAGGTGCCTAATAAATCAGTTACAGGAATATAAGGGGCAGCCATCATAACACAAAAAAATAAGAGCCAATCATCTGACCCTTCAATCCCACTTTGCCATTTAATAAGATGATGGCTGACTTTACTTTGGCCTCAGGTCCATTTCCCTACCCCATAATGCTGGATTCCCCAGAGTCCAAGATTCTCCCAGCCTCCGACAAAACCAATGACTCAGTATCCCTAGATTCACAACCCTCATGAAAAAATACCCTTTGTCCCAGGTCTTCAATTGTCAACACTTGGTCCTGTGACTATGCTTTCTAGTTTTAGATTTCCCCCACTAATGGAAACATCCCTTTCACGTCTGACCAGTCGATGCATCACAGGACTTGTTTGTTTCAAAATCTACTTGTATCTTTCTTCCCAAGACATTTTATGTAAATAAAGGTGCAGCAAAACCTCCCTACCTCTATGCTTCATCACCCTTACATCAAAGACCAACATCCTATTTGCCTTCTATCTCTCCACGCAAACCATCTGTTTTTTGTTCTTCCTACCAAGTGGATTACCTCCACATTATATTCCATCTGCTGTTCTTCTGTCCCCCTCATCTTGCCCATTTATATACTCACGACGGTGTGGCCAGATTCTGCTCTAACTCCATCTACACAGTGGGCCGTATCTCAAATAATGATGAGTCGGAGTACAGGAAGGAAATAGAGAGTTTAGTGACATGGTGTCATGACAGGACTACAACCTTTCCGCAATGTCAGCAAAACAAAAGGGCTGGTCATTGACTTCAAGAAAGGGGGCTGTGTACATGCACCTGTCTACATCAATGGTGCCGAGGTCAAGAAGGTTGAGAGCTTCAAGTTCCTGGGAGTGGACATCACCAATAGCCTGTCCTGGTCCAACCACAAATGCCACAGCAAAGAAAGCTCACTAGCATCTCTATTCCCCAGGAAGCTAAAGAAATTTGGCATGTCCCCTTTGACACTCACCAACTTTTACCGATGCACCATAGAAAGCATCTGATCTGGATGCATACAGCTTGGTATGGCAACTGCTCTGCCCAGGACCGCAAGAAACTGCAGAGAGTTGTGGACACAGCCCAGCGCGTCATGGAAACCAGCCTCCCCTCCTTGGACTCTGTCTTGGTGAAGCAGCCAGCATAATCAAAGACCCCACCCACCCGGATCATTCTCTCTCCTCCCCTCTCCCATCAGGCAGAAGATATAGCAGCCCGAGGGCACATACCACTAGGGTCAAGGACAGCTTCTTTCCCACTGTTATAAGATTATTGAATGGTTCCCTTTTACGATGAGATGGACTCTTGACCACCTTGTTATGACCTTGCTAATCTGCACTGCACTTCCTCTGTAGCTGTGGCACTTTACCCTGTACTCTGTTATTGTTTTTACTCTGTACTACCTCAGTGCACTGTGTAATGAATTGACCTGCAGAAACGGTATGCAAGACAAATTTTTCCACTGTACCTCTGTACAATTGACAATAATAAACCAATACCATTTATATCATTTTACACAAAGGTTCCTGCATCACTACTTCAAACTTTGATGCAATACCAATCCATACATTTAAGTCATTAAAACAAATTTCAAATATCCAAGTTCCCTGTGGCACCTCACTCATTTGCCAATTCGAAAATGTCCCGTTGATCCATACTCTGAACTACTGCTTGAAGCAACAGGTTATACTTTAACTGAAGCCCTTTATCAAGCTTTAGAACTTCAGCAGGGATATTATCTGCTCCTAAGATCTTGTTTTTCTAGTTGGCAAATTGCCTCTGACTTGTCATTCTGCTGGCATGGCAGCAAGGCTGGACAAAGTTCAAGGTCTATCATGCAGCAATGAATCCCACTCTCCTGTATATTTGATACATGCACTTGCTACAGGAGGCACCTCAAAGCAGAATCATTCAAATCCACAGACAGAATGTCTCAGTCTCCCCTCAGGTTAAAACCAAGATCTAATTACACAGTTGGTTACCACAAGGAGACTAAATTATTCACATATCTAACAGCAAGAACCCCCCACCCAACCTGTTGCAGAGCCTACAAATTCCACTTTACCCTAATTAGCTAACTCGGTCATTGAACTGGAGTGGAGTCAAGTCACTCACAGCAGAATTGCTCAAAGAGTGGACAATTAGTTCAAAATAGCTAAATTCCAGTGTTTGTACATGTAAAGCATCATTTTGTTTTGATTTACTATATTTTCCATAGACAAGTTTTGTTTCAGTAATCTAGAAGAAAGGTTTTCTTTCAGAACTTAGCCTTTATTCTTACCCATAATCTTACATTTCTATCATTACTGCTTGGCTATTTTCCTAAATTGGAAGTAATGACAAATACCAAGGTGCTTCACTGTAGCTGTCCATACCAACAGACTAACATTACACAGATTTGTAAATATTGACTGCAAGAGCAGTTTGCATTAATCATAATGCTAATTATTGGAGACCATCCCTTTTTCCAGATCTCTGTATGTTGCCTTCTTGCATTCCAAAAGAATTTACAAACCCTGTTATCATACACCATCCTGCACATTTTGTAATGTATTTTACCCAATTCTCAGCTTGATTCTATTGCAAACTGAAGCATCAGCTGGCACCACTGTTGTTTAAGTTGTCCCATGTGCCCCAATTCAAGACTACAAGCAGTTAGCTTAATATCATTACAGAACGATACTGAAATACTGTACTTTGTTTATACTTTTATTTTCAGCAAAATATTTAAATGGCATCAACAAATTCCCCACATTTAATATCCCAGAGGTCACCACTGACCATTAACTCAACCAGCCACAAATACAACTGCTATAAGAGGAGGTTTGGTATTTTGCACCAAGTCTCTAACTTCCTTTCCACCATTTACTGGGCATGTGATGGAATAGCTTCAAGTTGCCTGAATGAGTGCAGCTGTAGCAACAAGCTCAAATCAATTACCTCCCCTTCCACCACGCTTAACATTTATTCCTTCCACCACTGACACTGCAGTCACTCACCCAAGCTACCCCAACAGCACTTTATAAACCTATGAAAAGCCAAGGGCAGCAAGTACATGGGGAAAACAACCACCTGCCTGTTCCTGTCCAAGTTACTCACCATCCCAATTTGAAAATATATCACCTGTCCTTCAGTTGCTGGATCTAAAATTCTAGAACTCCCTATCCAACACGGATGGCTGGGTTGTTTGGATTATTGTACACTCCTCCCAACGTCTGGGCTTGATGTCCACATGCTAATCGGCGAGATTGAGTGAAAGGACCCGCCCAGGTACTTCACCAGTTTGAATGTCTTGGACCCATGGGATTCCTATGTATCAGCGAGGATGTCACATTTCATTTGGGTTTCACGAGCATTCTTGAGGTGTTCTCCATTCTGGAAACCTCTTGCCTTGATCAAGTTTACTTCAGGCACCTGGACAACATGGCCCTCTGAATGGGGCTGGCTTATTGCGATTTCAGCTTCTACATTGCTTTTCCCTCAGACCAGCATCCCCAATGAAGTGATTTGCCTATCCAACTGGTGGCAACATTTGTGGTACTACTTATTGCTTTGAGATGTCTACTGAAAGTTGTCAACATCTCTTAATACACATTACAGAGCACAGGGATCACTGCTGCTAGCGCTCCTCCTCCTGCTGTTAAAGTTGGTGGTAGTTTTCTTTAACGATATTCACCCTTGCTGAAATAATCTTTCAAAGACTGACATTACCCCAATTTATAAAAAGTACCTGGGCTGCTTGCTGCTAGGCCAGGAACCACTGGACTCTTGCTAGAAATATGTGATCTGACTGCTGCACAGCCCGGTGTGGAATCAACTACTACAACAAGCACAGAGGCCAACCATGAGGCTGGGAATGAGCAAAGTAGAGGTGCAAGACTCCATATACACCCTGGTCAGCACGGTGTGAATAGGCCAATGCTGGGACTAGCAGCAGCCATCAAACGAAAAACCTATATACCCCACATTCATCTTGGGTGACTCCAAGAGCACTCAACTCCAGATCAGAAAGTTGCAAGTTCAGGCCCATTCCAGGGATATAAAAACACACATCCATAACAACATTCCAGTTGGAGGTGCCACTCTGATCCCAGCTGAGTATGATGGTTCCAATAGCACTATGGTGCTCCAGTTAATACTTGTACCTCAAAAAAAAACCAAATAATTTGGTCATTATCATACTGCTTTTTAATGAGGGCCTGCCTATTGCATTTTAGCTACCTCATTTCTAACATTATAATATTTCAAAAAGTAATTTATTTGCTGCAGAATATTTTAGAATTTGGAGAAGTAAACTAAATGTCTTTTTTTTACTAAACAACAGAACAAGTTGAGGTGACATGATATATAAATGCGGCATCAAGCAGCCCTAATAAAAATGAAGATATCGAGAACCAGTGGATAAACTCCACTGCTGGAATCATAATCAGCAGAAAAGAAAGATCATTTGGTTTTGAGGCCAAACACCTCAGACCAGGACAGCTCCCCACAAAGTTGTTCAACAGGGCAGAGTCCCAAGCCCAAGTCTTCAGTTGCTTCGTCAATAACCTTCCTTACCCCAAATACCTTCAACCAGGCATCTGTAGTGTTTATGAGCTCAATATGATCTTCAAGGATGGGTTATAAATGCAATCCTCACCAGCAACACCCACATACTATGAAAAAAATGCTTAAACCAAAGATCAGTACAAGTTTAATTTAACCTTCCTGTTCCTCCATTCTAAATAAAAATGAATCTCAATGTTCATTTTGCTTTTTAAATTAGCCTTATTAACCTGAATTGCTATGCAGAGATGTGATCTGTACCTACAAAAACAAAACCATCACCTGTGAAACTTATTTAGTATTAGAATATCATATTCTTATTTTCATTCAGGCAGAAGGTGGCAGTGCAGGATTGTTTTTTGTGATTCCATCTGGATAGTGTACCATGTGATCTGTGTTGGACCCTTCCTGTTATGTACAGTATATTAACAATTTACATGCAAATGTAGCAGGCATGATTAGCAAGTTCACAGATAACAAAAATTGGTGTTATTGAGAGCGATTAATGACAGCCATCCCAGGATTGAAAAACTGATGTGTTTGAATCAACATTTGGAAGAATGGTTAATAGTCTGAAGTTCTCTTAAATATTGTCTGTGAATAACCCTCCAGGATTGATTGCTCTCAGAATGAACTAGTCTGGTGTGAGACGAGTGACAATACCCCGATGCAACATTCTCTCAGCTTCAATAAATTAGTAAGTTAGCTTGCTTTACTGAGGCTTAAGATCTCCAAGGCCAAATTATCATCTGGCCACCTGGTTGTTGTGAGTAAAGAACAAATGGCTCCACTCTAGGACAAAATGGCATCCAAGTTCTCAACAGCAAGCAGAAGAGCTGGCTGTTACTATGGAATTGAGATAACCAGAGGCTTAGGTTAAGACAGCAAATTACTCAAGTGATGAGACTTGGTCAAGAGACTCATGTGTGGAAAAAGAGGTCTTGCATGAACTGTCATGAGCAATCAATTCCATGTTCCTCTGTACTTGATTCACTCAGTATCCAATTGTCTGGCTGCAACAGGACAAAAATAGACAAAATGGGTCAGATTGGACTGGACCATCAATATGGCACTATCTCACTAGAGGAGAAGGAAGATGGTGACGGGTCTTGGAAACAGGATTTTAACGGCACAGGAAACTGGCATCACAGACAGCTGCTACGACCAATACTCCAAGGAGAGTCTCTGACTCTGGGACTTGGAGGACAAAGGAAGCCACAAATCTGACCAAGAATGAAGGCCTCATGTCTTAATGGGCAGCATCCTGTGCAAGAGTTGAATAAAACCAAGAATACAGGCAAATGGGATTAATGTAGATGGGCAAAAAGATCGGCATGGACACAGTGGGTCAAAGGCCCATTTCTGTGCTGTATGATTATGCCCAAGCAGGCGGTGGAGGTAGAAGCTCACATTTAAATATCCAGACAAAGCTGTCTGAATTGCTAAAGGCACAGAAGGCCCAGGCCAAGTGCTGGAAAATGGGATTAGTATAGATGGTTACTCAATAGTCAGCATAGACATGGTGGGCCAAAGGGCCCATTTATAATGCAGTACTACTCTATGATTTAATGTTTTAAATGAAGAATTTTATCTTGCACATTTATTTACTTAAACAGTTTAGTAAGCTCTGAAAATTTCTAGATCAACAATTTGACCCAGAACCAAGAGAACAGACTATATTGGATTTAGTGTTCATCCAAATTTAGTTCAGAACTTAGTGTATGAACATTTATGTAACAAAGGATCAGATTCAATTTAATATTTCTTTCTTTAAAGTATGAAACCTCCACCAAGATTAAGGATTATTTCATTGCAACAAGCAAAACTATCCATTGTAATCTGGGTAGTCACAATGGAGCAGAGGGAAGTGTTCAAATAAAAATTAATGTAGTAGAAAGTTTTTCCCTCCAAGGACAAGAGTTGCAATTGTAAATACAGCCAGAAACAACATATACCAATGGACAGAAAAATAAATATGCAAATGGCTAAAACTAAATGTAAATTATGGTGACCAGCAAATATTCACAGCACAGCAGATGACAAACATCCAACAAGTCTTACAATGGAATTTATAAAAAGCCTGCAGTGTAGATGAAAGCCAGTAAGGTCATTTTTACAAAACTTCAGAATCAATGAGAGCCTCTTAAGGAAAAAAAAACATTAAACCAAAAGACTAATGTAGTGAACATGTCATATAATTACTTTGTATCAGTATTTATGCACCTGAGGAAAAACACATGGTCTTGACAAGGTTATTTAGGCATTCTGAAGTTGGCAGAGACATCTACCCCATTTCTGTTTGTCAGAACAAGAGTCAGGTAGTCTAAATTAAGCAAGGCCTTCCAGCTCCACTCCTGAATGCAGTGATGGAAGTTTCAAACATTCAAGCAGTAATTAACATTAGATCAACTGTCAAGTTCCTCTAAGCATTTTTTTAAAAATAAAAACATTGTGGGAAATGAGTGCATAAAGACAGATAAGCCAATCAAGGATGTCAGAACAGGCTCAAGCAGCTAAACGACCCAAACTGTCCTCCAACACAGACTTTATTATAGTCCCACTGAATCCTTTAATAGGCAAGGAGCTGCCTCTGGTAACATGGACAAAATTCATTAGTCAATCAACAGCTAAACCCAGATTATCTTGTTATTACAAGGACTTGCTGCGTACAAACTGGTTTTTACTTTATCTGCACCACAGCAGACTACACTTCAAAAGTAGTTTGTTGGCTGCAAAATACAATGGAATTTCCTAGGGTTGTAAAGGGTGCTATACAAGTGAAAGTCTTACATCGCAGCCCTCTTCCAAGAGCTTAAAAGAATTGGGAAGCTAACCTGGAGATCCGACCGTCCAGCCAACCAGGAGCGTTTGCAGTGCATTCCTTGAGCTCATCATCAAACAGAGTGGAATCCAAATCATCCACCCTGCGTAGTTTGCCATCTGCACTGCGCTTTCTCCCAACGGACCAGCGGCATGGTGGCAGCTTTTTCCTAGGGAAGGGATGATAGGTTAGTGGAGGGGAAAGAAATCAGGCAGGAAGCAAGAGTGGAGAACAAAGGCCATCTGCCACAGAAAATACTCATTACACATTTCTACAATTGGAAAAATGGACCTGTCAAGTCTTCACAAACTCTCAGCTTTACAACAAGTTTTATGCAGACCGGAGGGAGAAAATCCAGGGAGGATTCAAGCTTTGATGTGCAATAGTACAACCATCAACAAATCGCTCACTATCAATATCCGAGGGGCCACATGTCACTAACTGTCAAAACTCAGCTGGATGAGCCACATACATACTGTGGCTACAAGAGCAGGTTAAAGACTAGGTGCATGCAGCAAGTAACTCACCTTCTGATTTTCAAAGCTTTTTTGCCTTTACATGGCAGAATTCAGCAGTGTGACAGAAAATACTCTCCAACTGCTGGATGGGTATAGCACCAACAATACTCAAGAAAATTTATTGAGTTTTAGAAGATGAATCAATGTAAATTAATGAAAGAAATGACACTGGACGGATCTGTTGTTTTGTACCACTGTAATTAGCAGAACAAGGCCCTTGATAAAATGCAACACAAGATTAAGATTAGAGCACATGGTATTGGGGATAATAATCTGGGGTAAATTGAAGATTAGTTAACAGATAGTATACCCATTTAATTAGTGAAAGATTAAAAGATATTTGTGTTCACTGGGACCTGATATCCAAATTCTTGATGGCATGTACATTTTGTAAGCAATTAACATCAAAAATAGCAGTAGTCTATTCAGTCTTTCAGGTCTATTCCACCATTCAATACGTTCATGCTTGATCATCCATTTCAGTACCCCGTTTCTGCTTTCTCCCCCATATTCTTTTAACATTAAGAAATATATCTACCTCCTTACCAAAACATATTTAAACATTTGGCCTCCACTGTCTTTTGTGGGGAGAGTTTTACAGGTGCATCACCATCAGTGGTGAACTTTCTCACAATATCGTTTCTAAATGGCACACCTCAAATCCTGAACCTGTCTTCTGGATCTGGACTTCCCTGCCATTAGGAACATATCTCCTAGTCTGTCTAGTCGTGTTAGGATGTTAAAGGTTTCTATGAATTTTCATTGATTATTGACCCAATCCTTCCTCCCTCCAGAGCCACAGCAAGACATCCTTGTTCCCATTCCCATTGCAATGAAGCCCAACATACCATAGGGAAGACAAACAGTATGCAATAGGATTTCAGTATGAGGGTTGAGACATCCAATTATATACAGCCTTGGTGAGACCACATCTGGAATTTTCAGGAACAAAAAACAAACTGAAGGATTTCAGCGAAACCTGAAATGTCAGCCATCCTTTTGCAGGCTGCTTAACCCACCGAGCTCTTCCAGCAGCTTGTGTTTTTGCTCCAGATTCCAGCATCTGCAATCTCTTCCGTCTCTGGCTTAATCAGTGGAGGACTGGTCTCCCTACCTAGGAGGTCCAATCCTCTACAGAATATTCCTTGGAATTACATTTTCAGAATAGAGGGACTGCACTGAAGATTTGCCAGATGATTCTTGGGATGGTGGTTGGTCCTTCAAGGAAGGATTTAAACAGACTGGGTTATGAGAATATATCCCATTGATACCTACAAAATTCATACACCACTTGACAGGGACGTCTAGAAATGGGGGCAAGAATTTCAAGATAAAACCAGCTAGGACAGATGAGAAAAAAAAATTCTTCACCCAGAGGATAGCAAACCTTTGGAATTCCTACCCAAGGAACTGTGTAGCCTCAGTTACTAGTTTCAAGACAAATCAAGGCATTTTTGGAGAGTTCATGGAGGAAAGTGGCATAGAGGTAAAAAAAAAGTCAATTTTGTTGAACAGCCAGCATGAGGAGCCAAGTAACTTACACCTGCTTTTACTTCTCATGTTCTCTGGAAATCCTTATGGGTTGAGTTAAGAAATGGCAAGGGTAAAAGGACCTTAATAGCAGTTATATACAGGCCCCCAAACCGCAGCCGGGATGTGGACTACAAATTACAGCTGGAAATAGAAAAAGCGTGTCAGAGAGACAATGTCAAGGTAATTACGGGGTATTTTAACACGAAAGTGGATTGGGAAAGTCAGGAAGATACTGGATCTCAGGAAGGAGAGTTTGTGGAATGCCTACAGGATGGCTTTTTGGAGCAGCTTGTTGATGAGCCCACCAGGGGATTAGCTGTTTTGGATTGAGTGCTGTGTAATGAACCTGAGGTGATTAGGAAACTAAAGGTAAAGGAAGTAGTGATCATAATATGATTGAGTTCAGTTTCAAATTTTAAAAGGAGAAGCTGATATCAGGTGTCAATATTTCAGTGGGACAAAGGAAATTACAGTGGCAAGAGAGAGGAACTGGCCCAAATTGACTGGAAAAGTAAGCTAGATGGAGGGACGGCAGAGCAGAAATGGATGAAATTTCTACAAGAAATGAGGAAAGTGCAGGATAGGTATATTTCAAGAAAGAAGAAAATTATGAATGGCAAAATGGCACAAATGTGGCTAACGAGAGAGGTTAAGGCTAAAATAAAAGCAAAAGGGAGGGCATACAAGGAAGCAAAAATTAGTGGGAAAAGAGAAGACTGGGAAGCTTTTAAAAACTTACAGGAAGAAACTAAGAAAGTCATTAGGAAGGAAAAGATGAATTATGAAAGGAAGTTGGCAAATAACGTACAAAAGGATACTAAGTTTTTTTTAAATATATGAAGAGTAAAAGAGAGACACGGGTAGATATAGGACCGATTGAAAATGATGCTGGAGAAATTATAATGGGTAACAAAGAGATGGCAGAGGAACTAAATGAGTATTTTGCATCAGTCTTCACTGTGGAAGACATCAGCAATATATTGTATAGTCAGGGGTCTCAGGGAATAGAACTGAGTACAGTCAAGATTATGTTACGGACTCAGTGAAAGTCCCTTTAAGATAGAGAGAGTGTGTGTATGTGTGTGTGGGGCGTGCTTACGTCAATAGAAGATAAAGGACGTAATGACGTTGTTGAAGAAGAAGGAGAGAGAGAGAGAAGGGAGAGAGACACCAGCCTGCTTGTTTTCTCTATCGATGGATGAGAAACAATAACTGTGTTTGCCACTGAAATCCATGTATGGAAGTTGGAAGTAATCCGGTGGAGTTCACTTTGTTGCTGACCTGTAGAAGGAAACAGGTATTTGTGTGTGGACGACCACGGTTCGGATGCTTTTCGGGGTGAGGAAGTCACTACCGAGTAAACACTGGAGTGTCGTTTGGGTTCCATCGTGGAACATTTGGATTTCGTATGTACTCTCTCTATGTTTTTCTACATCTACATCTTATCTTCAGACAACTGTGGTTGTTGAAGAAGCCCTTGCTCATGTTTCACCTTATGGCTTGCGGAACTGAACTTTAAGAACCATTCCGGAACTGGGAGTTTGGGACTTTGTCACACACACACACGAAGAGTTTAGTTTTGGGGTTAACGTTCGAGGTTTAACATTTTTGAATTCTAACATACTAACATTTTTACTTTTATTTTACGTATTATCATAAGTAGTGATTAATAAAATAGTTTTTAAACACTAAATCATGCTCAGTGTGTTTCTTTTGTTGCTGGTTCGTGACAAAATTGGGGGCTCGTCCGGGATTTGAACCCGGGACCTCTCGCAGTTAAAGATAGAGGCTGAACGAGAACAAGAGAGATTAGAGGCCGAACGAGAGGAAAAGAGATTAGAGGCCGAACAAAAGAAATTAGAGACTGAACAAGAGATAACTCGGATGAAGTTAGAGGCTGAACGGGAACAGGAACTAATTCGGTTAAAGTTTGAGGCAGAGGAGAAGGAGAAACAGAGGCAGCATGAGTTACAAATGAAGCGTAGGAGTTTGGAATCTGATTCTGAAGATGGTTTTTCAGCCAGCAGGGAGGTTCGATTAGTCCCTCCTTTTGAGGAAGATCAGGTTGATCAGTATTTCCAACATTTTGAAAAGGTTGCTGAGAGTTCAAACTGGCCAAGGTAAGGATGGGCTCTTATGGTACAGAGTGTGATTAAAGGTAAAGCTCAGAAAGCTTATTCTGCTTTGTCTGCTGAGGATGCAGCTGATTATACCAAGGTAAAACAAGCTATTTTGAAGGCCTATGAATTGGTTCCTGAGGCTTATAGACAAAAATTCAGAGATTTGAGGAAATCTGCAGATCAGACTTATATGGAATTTGCCAATGGAAAGAGAATATGTTTTGAACGATGGTACATGGCTAAAAATGTAGATGGGGATTATGATAAATTGAAAGAATTGATACTAGTGGAAGACTTTAAAAGATGTGTTCCAGCTGAATTAACAACATATTTAAATGAAAAGGCAGTGGAAACTTTACAAGAAACTGCTAGGTTGGCAGATGATTATGCTTTAACCCATAAATCCAAATGGGGACAACCTAAAACCTTTCAAAAGAGTTACAAGGACAATCCAGGTAAACCGGAGATTAAATTGGGAGGTAATCAAAAAGGAAAAGATGAAAAGAAGCCAGGGCTGGAGAAACCTGTTGAGCGTACTTGTTATTACTGTAGGAAACCTGGCCATGTGATATCTAATTGTGCCCTTTTGAAGAAAAAGAAGGAAGCTGTGCCCAAGGCTTGCTTTCAGGCAATTAAAAATCAAAAAGGTTTAGGAGATGCTGTTAAAGACCAGTCCTTGCAAGAGGGAAAAGCAGAAAAGTTGGAGGAGGTGAGAAAAAAATTCTGTTCGTATGTATCAGAGGGTTTTGTTTCTCTGAATGATGAGTCACCCCAGGTGCCAGTGAAAATTCTTAGAGATACTGGGGCTAGTCAATCTCTCTTGCTGGACAGTGTTTTAAATTTTGGTGAAGAAAGTGATACTGGTGAAGTAAATCTAGTACGAGGCGTTACAGGTGAGACCATGTCTGTCCCTTTTCACAGGGTGATTTTAAAGTCAAAGTTCGTAGAAGGACCAGTCGAGATAGGGATAAGACCTAGTTTGCCAGTGGAAGGAGTTTCTTTGTTATTGGGAAATGACCTTGCGGATGGAGAAATTGTTCCTGTGGTACGGTTAACGACCAAACCAAGGATTGATGAGTCTGAGAATGATCCAGATGTTTACCCATCATGTGCGGTGACTCGAGCTAGAGAATTAGCCAAGACAGACAGTCCGATGCAGTCTGATGTGGTTCCTTGTGACAGTCCTAAACAGGAAGAAAATTATGATGCCTTATCTGGGACTTTTCTGTCTTCACTGGAGGATCAACATCCTTGTAGGGAGCCTGAATTTAAAGATTTGTCTTTGTCGAGGAAGGATTTTATGGTGGAACAGACAAAGGACCCTGAGTTGACAAAATTGAAAGAAAAAGCACTCTCATGTGAGGAGATTGAAAAAGTGCCAATTGGATACTATGTCAAAAATGGAGTGTTAATGAGGAAATGGAGACCTCCTCATGTTCCTGTTACTGAGGAATGGGAAGTTATTCATCAGGTTGTTGTTCCAAAAGTTTATAGGGATGAGATTTTAAACCTGGCCCATAGTATGCCTTTGGGTGGTCATTTTGGTGTGAATAAAACTGTAGGGAAGATCTTGAAACAATTCTATTGGCCTGGTTTGAGAAAAGATGTGGTGATGCTTTATCGAACCTGTCACACATGTCAGATGGTAGGTAAACCAAATCAAAAACCCCCTGTGGCTCCTTTGAAGCCAATTCCTGCTTTTGGGGAGCCCTTTTCGAAGGTGATTGTGGACTGTGTTGGTCCATTACCAAAGTCTAAGACTGGAAATCAGTATTTGTTAACCATCATGTGTGCCACTTCTAGATTTCCAGAGACAATACCCCTTAGAAATATTAAGGCCAAGACGGTGTCAAAGGCTCTTGTAAAATTTTTTACCTTGTTTGGTTTGCCAAAAGAAATCCAATCTGATCAAGGTAGTAATTTTATGTCAAAAATTTTTCAACAAATAGTCTATGAGCTGGGAGCAAAGCAGATTGTATCATCTGCATATCACCCAGAATCTCAAGGAGCTCTGGAGAGATTTCATTCTACTCTCAAAAATATGCTGAAGACTTATTGCTTTGAAAACACCAAGGATTGGGACGAAGGTATCCAATTACTTTTGTTTGCCGTTAGAGAATCAATCCAGGAGTCAATAGGATTTAGTCCGTTTGAGCTTGTATTTGGACATAGGGTGAGAGGACCTTTGGAGTTGTTAAGAGAGCAATGGGTTAATGAGGAAGTTCACTTGAGTCTGTTGGACTATGTCCAAAAATTTAAAACTCGGTTGGAGAGAGTCTGCCAGCTAGCGAGAGAGAATTTGCAAACAAGCCAGATAAGAATGAAGACATATTTTGATAGACGTGCTCGGCCTAGGACATTCGCAGTGGGGCAAAAGGTGTTGGTATTTTTCCCTAGCCAAAATAATCCCTTGCAATCTCGTTTTTCTGGACCCTATGTTATTGAATCTCGAGTGACTGATTTAACATATATAATCAAAACACCAGATAGACGCCAGAAAACTCAACTCTGTCATGTAAATATGCTAAAGCCTTATTATGAGAGGGATTCAGTTGTGGCCTTGGTGGATGGTGTAAAGGTTGTTTCTAGAATGCCTGATGTTGATGTTGAGGAAGGCCAATTTAGACCAAATATTGTTCCATCGAAACTAAAAAACCAAAATATCCTGGAGAACCTTGAAACGAAGTTGGACCATTTACAAGTTTCACAAAAACATCAGATGAGAGAACTAATTTTAAAATTTAAAAATCTGTTCCCAGATGTTCCAAACAGAACATCGATAATTACCCATGATGTTGATGTTGGGGATGCAAAACCAATCAGACAACACCCATATCGAATGAATGTAGAAAAAAGTAAACTTGTTGATCAGGAGATAAAATACATGTTGGAAAATGATATTATTAGACATTCTACTTCAAATTGGAGTTCGCCCTGTGTTATTGTACCTAAACCTGATGGAACTGTTAGATTTTGCACAGATTACAGGAAAGTGAATGCTGTAACAAAGTCAGATGCTTACCCTATTCCTAGGGTGGATGATTGCATAGACAGAGTGGGAAAGGCAAAATTTCTTACAAAGATTGACCTATTAAAAGGGTGCTGGTGTGTTCCATTAACAGATAGAGGAAGGGAGATTTCAGCCTTTGTAACCCCTTCTGGATTGTATGAATACAATGTTTTGCCATTTGGAATGAAAAATGCTCCGGCAACATTTCAAAGAATGATTAATTCAGTGATTCATGGGTTAAAACATACAGATGCCTACATTGACGACTTAGTGACTGGGAATGATACTTGGGAAGATCACATATCTGCATGAGAAAGGTTGTTTGAAAGACTTTCCAAGGCTAACCTTACAGTTAACTTGGCTAAAAGTGAATTTGGCCATGCCACTGTGACGTATTTTGGTTATGTTGTAGGTCAAGGCAAGCAAGCTCCTGTTCAGGCAAAAGTTCAAGCAATATCTGAGTTCCCTATTCCCACAGGTACGAGGACTGTTAGAAGATTTTTGGGAATGGTTGGATATTACCGAAAATTTTGTAAAAACTTTGCTGATATTGCTCTTCCCCTAACTAATCTTCTGAAGAAGGGAGTAAAGTTTGTTTGGACAGATTCTTGTCAAGACGCATTTGAGAAGCTGAAAGCCATTTTATGCTACCATCCTGTGCTCAAAACACCTGACTTTGAAAAGCCATTTTCATTAGCAGTAGATGCCAGTGATGAAGCTGCAGGAGCTGTGTTGTTGCAGAAGGGTGACCTTGATGATATTGACCATCCTGTAGCTTACTTTTCAAAGAAATTTAATGAGCATCAAAAGAATTATTCCACCATAGAGAAAGAATTACTGTCGCTTGTTTTAGCCTTGCAACATTTCAGTGTATATGTTTGCACCGCTCAGAAACCATTGACTGTGTATACAGATCATAACCCATTGGTGTTTCTGAGCCGAGTCAAAAACAAGAACAGAAGGCTGTTAAACTGGAGTTTAATTTTGCAAGAGTTTGATCTCATGATAACTCACATTAAAGGCAAAGATAATGTGATTGCTGATTGTCTTTCCCGATGTTAAATGGGAAACATGTATCTGTACTAATCTGTAGTTGTGTAGCATGATAATCATTAACATTACTAACTGTATGCACGGTTAAATTTTTCTTGGGGAAAATTTTTTTTAGGTGGGAGGTGTTACGGACTCAGTGAAAGTCCCTTTAAGATAGAGAGTGTGTGTATGTATGTGTGTGTGGGGCGTGCTTACGTCAATAGAAGATAAAGGACGTAATGACGTTGTTGAAGAAGAAGGAGAGAGAGAGAGAGAAGGGAGAGAGACACCAGCCTGCTTGTTTTCTCTATCGATGGATGAGAAACAATAACTGTGTTTGCCACTGAAATCCATGTATGGAAGTTGGAAGTAATCCGGTGGAGTTCACTTTGTTGCTGACCTGTAGAAGGAAACAGGTATTTGTGTGTGGCCGACCACGGTTCGGATGCTTTTCGGGGTGAGGAAGTCACTACCGAGTAAACACTGGAGTGTCGTTTGGGTTCCATCGTGGAACATTTGGATTTCGTATGTACTCTCTCTATGTTTTTCTACATCTACATCTTATCTTCAGACAACGGTGGTTGTTGAAGAAGCCCTTGCTCATGTTTCACCTTATGGCTTGCGGAACTGAACTTTAAGAACCATTCCGGAACTG
Organism: Pristis pectinata; assembly: GCF_009764475.1. NCBI lineage: Eukaryota > Metazoa > Chordata > Chondrichthyes > Rhinopristiformes > Pristidae > Pristis > Pristis pectinata. The sequence goes on from NC_067406.1 coordinate 22,406,197, forward strand.
GGAGTTTTGGACTTTGTCACACACACACACGAAGAGTTTAGTTTTGGGGTTAACGTTCGAGGTTTAACATTTTTGAATTCTAACATACTAACATTTTTACTTTTATTTTACGTATTATCATAAGTAGTGATTAATAAAATAGTTTTTAACACTAAATCATGCTCAGTGTGTTTCTTTTGTTGCTGGTTCGTGACAATTACTAGAGAGAAGGTGCTCGGGAAGCTGCATGGACTAAGGACAGACAAGTCTCCCGGACCAGATGAAGTGCACCCTCGGGTTCTGAAGGAGATGGCTTTAGAGATTGTGGAGGCATTGGAGATGATTTTCCAGGAATCAATAGACTCTGGCGTGGTTCCGGAGGACTGGAAGATCACAAATGTAGTTCCGCTGTTTAAGAAAGGAGGGAGGCAGCAAAAGGAAAATTACAGGCCTATTAGTCTGACATCGGTGGTCAGAAAGTTAATGGAGTCGATCCTCAAGGACTAGGTTATGGAATACCTAGAGGTGCATGACAAGATAGGTCCAAGTCAGCATGGTTTCCTTAAGGGAAGATCCTGCCTGACCAACCTATTGGAATTTTTTGTAGGATGGACAAGGAAGAAGCAGTGGATGTTGTGTATCTGGATTTTCAAAAGGCCTTTGATAAGGTGCCGCACAAGAGGCTGCTTAATAAGATGAGTGCCCATGGAATTACAGGAAAGATATTAGAATGGGTAGAGCATTGCCTGATAGGCAGAAAGCAAAGGGTGGGAATAAAGGGATCCTGTTCTAGTTGGCTGCCGGTTACTAGTGGTGTTCTGCAGGGGTCGGTGTTGGGGCTGCTTCTTTTTACACTGTATATCGATGATTTAGATTATGGAATAAATGGTTTTGTGGCTAAGTTTGTAGATGACACCAAGACAGGTGGAGGAGCAGGAAGTGTTGAAGAAACAGAAAGGTTGCAGAGAAACTTGGACAGTTTAGGAGAATGGGCAAGAAAATGGCAGATGAAATACAATGTTGAAAAATGTGCAGTTATACACTTTGTAAGAATAAATGGGCAGATTATTATCTAGATGGGGAGAGAATTCAAAATTCGGAAGTGCAAAGTGACTTGGGGGTCCTCGTGCAGGATACCCTAAAGGTTAACCTCCAGGATGGATCGCTTTACCAGGATGCTGCCTGGATTAGAGAGTATGGATTATGAGGAGAGACTAAAGGAGCTAAGGCTGTTCTCATTGGAGAGGAGGAGGATGAGGGGAGACATGATAGAGGTATACAAAATATTGAGAGGAATAGATAGAGTGGACAGCCAGCGCCTCTTTCCCAGGACACCAATGCTCAAAATAAGAGGACATGGCTTTAAGGTAATGGGTGGGAAGTTCAAGGGAGATTTTTCACCCAGAGAGTGGTTGGTGCATGGAATGCGCTGCCTGGGCTGGTGGTGGAGGCTGATACATTGGACAAGTTCAAAAGATTATTAGATAAGCATATGGAGGAATTTAAGATAGAGGGATACATGGGAGGAAGGGGTTAGATAGTCTTAGGTGTGGTTTGAAGGGCAGCACAACATGGTGGGCCAAAGGGCCTGTATTGTGCTGTATTGTTCTATGGCTAAAAGAAAGCAAATGCATTGTTGGCATTCATTTCAAGAGGAATAGTGTATAAAAGTAAGGATATGTTGATGAGGCTCTATGGGGCACTGGTGAGACCGCATTTGGAGTACTGAGAGAGGTTCTGGGCCTCTTATCTTAGAAAGGATGTACTGATGTTGGAGAGGGTTCAAAGATTTACGAAGATGATTCCCAGAATGAAAGGGCTGACATGTGAGGAGCATTTATCGGCTCTTGGACTGTATTCATTGCAGTAGAGAAGAATGAGAGGGGACCTCAGAAACATTTTGAATGTTGAAAGGACTGGACAGAGTAGACGCAGCTAAGTTGTTTCCCATGGTGGGTGAGCCCAGGACAAGAGGGCAGTGTCTTAGAATTAGAGGGTACCCATTTAGAACAGAGATGCAGAGAAATTTCTTTAGCCAGAGGGTCGTGGATTTATGGAATTTGTTGCCACGTACAGCTGTGGAGGCCCGATCATTGGGAGTGTTTAATGCAGAGATTGATAGGTATCTAATTAGTCAGGGTATCAAGGGATATGGGGAAAAGGCTGGGAATTGGGGCTAATGGGAGAATAGTTTAGCTCATGATAAAGTGGCAGAGCAGACTCGATGGGCCAAATGGCCAACTTCTGCTCCTTTGTCTTGTGATCTTGTAACAAGATAAGGGAGTAGGGAAAGCTAACTCCAAACAAGTTCTCCTGACAAAATATTTGAAGCACTGTATTTCTTAACCAAAGCCTTATTTAGCAAAAGAAACAAATACCTCTGGTGCAGACATTTCTCTACATATATATTTACTCAAAATTATGATCTGATGCAATACATAAGATTATATGCACACACACACATATACACAACACAGAGTGTATTCAGTTGCATATGAACTCCAACGTTGACTCAACGTTTCAGGAACAGCTTCTTCCCCTCCGCCATCAAATTTCTGAGGTCCATGAACACTACCTCGTTATTCCTCTACTGTACTATTTTTTCCTTTTTTTTAAACTTATAGCAGTTTTTATCTCTTTGCATTTCACTGCGCTGCTGCCGCAACACAAGTTTCACGACATCCGTCAGCGATAATTAAGCTGATTCTGACTCCAAATGCAAAGCCATTGAAGGTGACAGATAATTCTGATAAGGTGCCTCGGCCCGCAGCCGCAGCGCTGGGTTGGGTTGGAGGGGACCCGGGCCGCAGTGGAGGGGCGGTGGGCAGCCCCAGCCCCGGTCCCGGCCCCAGCACTTTCCCGCCCCGGCTCCGCGCCATCTATTCAAACCAGCGCCAAGAAACGGCCCAGCTCCGCCCTCCGCCCGCCACCTTCACTGTCCCCCCACCCTCGGCCTTAATGCTCTATCATTCCCCGTTTGTTCCTTCCTCCCCCGCTCCCCTCGCCGTGGCCGGGTTGCAGCCCATACCTGAGGCGTTCGCTGCCCTCAGCAGCCGAGGCCGGACTCCCGTGCGACATGTTGACGTCCCTTTAAGCGGCGGCAGCGCCCGAACAATGGCGGTGACCCAGAGATCGTCGGTCCGCGCGTGCGCGGCTGCGTCGCAGAACCGTGCCCCGCTCCCCGCTCCCCGCCTTACGTCACTGAACCGGCCCCCCCCTTACGTCACCAGCACTGGCGCCAATTCCAAAACCACAGGGAACGTGAATGAAACACAGTCTGCAAAAGAAAGAGCAACGTTGTTATTTCATTGCAAAGCAAGCAGGAGGTTATTTGTTCCTCCCGTCTTGGTCACCTCTTTCTTTTTTTGTGCTTTTAATTATTATTCCAAATTTTCAAACTGTTGTGGTTTTATTTATCATTTTAGCATCTTTTCCGCCCTTGATTGGTTCATTGGCTGGCCTGTTTATTTTGTACTTTGCCTTAATTTCTTTGTAGTGTGTCGTTTCAATCATTACTCTGTTTCTTATAACTAATTCATACTCTTCCTCCAACAGTGCAGTGAAATAACATTAAACCAATTAAATTAATTTAACTTCTAACACAAATTATGGGCCTCATTTGCAGGACATTTGGTAGCATTCATCCGTGAGTCAGGTCATTCGCAGGGCAAGCTTTCTTCCAGTACAGAAAATGATCTCGATTTTAAAAAAAGAATGTGAAGGCAAAAACCATAAGTCGACACTTCAGGTCAAGACCCTGCATCAGGACCTCGAACTGAATCATCGACTTTTATCTCTACAGATGTTGCTTGACCCATTGAGTTCTTCCAGGGTTCTGTTTTTTTGTACCAGATTCCAGCATCTGCGTCTCTTTCGTCTTCATGATCTCGATAAAGATGCTTATTCTCAAATGAAATATTTTACCAAGGGCTGATCCACCTATGCAGGTTGACTAAAGATACCTTGACATTATTTCGGCAACAAATAAGGGTATTCTTGATATCCTGGTACATAGCTATAAAGAGGGCATTGCCACAGAACTGCTTGTGAAAGCTTCGTTAGATAGATCTTAGAGCAGGATAAAATGTTGGCACAACATTGTGGGCCGAAGGGCCTGTACTGTGCTGTAGTGTTCTATGTGAAGTTTAGCTGCAATATTACACAATAAACAGCCAAAAGTGCCGTTATCTCAATATTAGTGTTTTAGACTATCATGAGATAAAAATTCTTTCTTTATATTTGCATTCAATACAAGAGAGAGGTTTCTCAACTAAAATATGCACTGTTTTCTGAATTTTTTATGAATAATCAATAGGGGAGGTACAAAGTTCTAACAATAGGGAAAAAATGTGCATGCTGCCTTTTTCCTATCACAAATAATTTGATCACAAATAATAAAGGACAAATGAAAAAACTGAAATATGAAATTAAATTTCTTAAAACTGTTGTTAGCCTCCATTCACTCTAATCCTCTTTGGTTAGCAGGGACTATTCTCTGATTCTGAATGACATGAGAATTTTTGGCTCTTTCTGGTTTTAAGTTTTGAAGGAAGAAATGTTCCAAACCAGATCATTGACAAGAAAGTTATGTTGACTCACTTTTTCTCATTGTAGATTAAACTAGGATTCATATCACCAACGAATAAACAAAAATATTCACTCAATGGCTGAATATTCAAAGCCCTCCTCAACTGCGGCTCAGTCCTGAACAAGAGCACCTTTGTCTCCGTCCTAAAGCAAACTGTTTGAGCCAGCCTTGTTGCCTTTCCTGACCAGCAAGAAGTCAAGGCCAGATCCCAACTCTAAAATAACAAGGACTCTGAAACAGATAGTATCCCCACCGAAATCCTAAAACATTCATCAGACAGATATGAAACTTTCGTTGGCACATGTGGAGCATCATATCACCCTTACACACTTCCAATTGTGCTGATTATTTTGCTTTGTAATTCTGTGTAATATTTATTGCTGGATGGACTCAATCATGGCACCATCCAGAACAACAAAATTAGTTTGTCTTGCCTGACAGGCACAAAGAATATCAAATCATTCAAAAAGGGCATTGTAGGTTTCAGGTCTTAGCTTATCCTTTTGGATGTGATTCACCAATGGCATTGAAGAATATGTTTATAACTGAAGTATAACATTGGCTTTTGGCTCATTTCATTGGTTAAATGTAAATTAACATAGAATGAACAGCTGACTTATGTACAGCCCATACATTAGAACGAGTGTCTGGGAGACTGACGGGATGGATTTGCTGACTGCTGCGGGGCTACAGGCATCTTCTGCCACCTGGGAACTCAGTGGGCTGAAGGTTCCAGGTTACAAACAGTTCACAGGAATGGAACCCTCCCGTAACGTGGGGAGGATCTGTACTTGGAATATATTTTAAAAATCTAGTGTCGGTAATGTTGGTCATGAAACCTCTGGATAATAGAACCCAAATGTCCTTCAGGGAAGTAAATCTACTGTCCTTTCCACTCTGGACAATAAGGGAGTCTAGAACCACAAGATGGTGACCTAAGCAAGGCAGTTCAGGAGAGACAACAAATGTTGGCCTGAATAGTGACAGCCACACCCTGTTAGTGAATAAATTACTATGGATAACTGGAAAGCTTGGAAACTTGTTTTAATTTGTTTTGACTATTTCCCTGCTGGAAGCCACCCGCACCCCAATCCAAAGAACATGAGAAGGTTAGCAATTGCTTTATCCTATCGAGAGATTATCCTGGGTTTTTACTCAGGTGAACTGCATTGCCAAAATGCAACAAATATTAGAAAATTAGATTGGCCAGATAAGATAATTGTAAGTGAATTTATTGCATCTTCTGATAATCAGTGCACAAAGCTGATTGTTCTATGGGGCACTGAGACAGGAAAATCTTGGCATAGGTTATGTATCAGTCAGAGCAACCATCGACATGCTTCAGGTCAGTCAACAGTCTTTACAAAGTTCCTATAATAAAATAAATTACGTATCAGAAAGAAGAGCAGGTTTGGTGCCTTGAGGGATATCAACAACGTTGACAATTCTCCTTATCTCCTTTTATTTGCTGTACTCAGCTGATTTAAATAACCTGTCACAAACCAGCAACAAAAGAAACACACTGAGCATGATTTAGTCTTAAAAACTATTTTATTAATCACTACTTATGATAATACGTAAAATAAAAGTAAAAATGTTAGTATGTTAGAATTCAAAAATGTTAAACCTCGAACGTTAACCCCAAAACTAAACTCTTCGTGTGTGTGTGTGACAAAGTCCAAAACTCCCAGTTCCGGAATGGTTCTTAAAGTTCAGTTCCGCCAGCCATAAGGTGAAACATGAGCAAGGGCTTCTTCAACAACCACCGTTGTCTGAAGATAAGATGTAGATGTAGAAAAACATAGAGAGAGTACATACGAAATCCAAATGTTCCACGATGGAACCCAAACGACACTCCAGTGTTTACTCGGTAGTGACTTCCTCACCCCGAAAAGCATCCGAACCGTGGTCGTCCACACACAAATACCTGTTTCCCTCTACAGGTCAGCAACAAAGTGAACTCCACCGGATTACTTCCAACTTCCATACATGGATTTCAGTGGCAGACACAGTTATTGTTTCTCATCCATTGATAGAGAAAACAAGCAGGCTGGTGTCTCTCTCCCTTCTCTTTCACTCTCTCCTTCTTCTTCTTCTTCAACAACATCATTACGTCCTTTATCTTCTATTGACGTAAGCACGCCCCACACACACATACACACACACTCTCTATCTTAAAGGGACTTTCACTGAGTCCGTAACACCTCCCACCTAAAAAAAAATTTTTCCCAAGAAAAATTTAACCGCGCATACAGTTAGTAATGTTAATAATTATCATGCTACACAACTACAGACTATCAGATTAGTACAGATACATGTTTCCCATTTAACATCGGGAAAGACAATCAGCAATCACATTATCTTTGCCTTTAATGTGAGTTATCATGAGATCAAACTCTTGCAAAATTAAACTCCAGTTTAACAGCCTTCTGTTCTTGTTTTTGACTCGGCTCAGAAACACCAATGGGTTATGATCTGTATACACAGTCAATGGTTTCTGAGCGGTGCAAACATATACACTGAAATGTTGCAAGGCTAAAACAAGCGACAGTAATTCTTTCTCTATGGTGGAATAATTCTTTTGATGCTCATTAAATTTCTTTGAAAAGTAAGCTACAGGATGGTCAATATCATCAAGGTCACCCTTCTGCAACAACACAGCTCCTGCAGCTTCATCACTGGCATCTACTGCTAATGAAAATGGCTTTTCAAAGTCAGGTGTTTTGAGCACAGGATGGTAGCATAAAATGGCTTTCAGCTTCTCAAATGCTTCTTGACAAGAATCTGTCCAAACAAACTTTACTCCCTTCTTCAGAAGATTAGTTAGGGGAAGAGCAATATCAGCAAAATTTTTACAAAATTTTCGATAATATCCAACCATTCCCAAAAATCTTCTAACAGTCCTCGTACCTGTGGGAATAGGGAACTCAGATATCGCTTGAACTTTTGCCTGAACAGGAGCTTGCTTGCCTTGACCTACAACATAACCAAGATACGTCACAGTGGCATGGCCAAATTCACTTTTAGCCAAGTTAACTGTAAGGTTAGCCTTGGAAGTCTTTCAAACAACCTTTCTAACGCAGAGATGTGATCTTCCCAAGTATCATTCCCAGTCACTAAGTCGTCAATGTAGGCATCTGTATGTTTTAACCCATGAATCACTGAATTAATCATTCTTTGAAATGTTGCCGGAGCATTTTTCATTCCAAATGGCAAAACATTGTATTCATACAATCTAGAAGGGGTTACAAAGGCTGAAATTTCCCTTCCTCTATCTGTTAATGGAACACACCAGTACCCTTTTAATAGGTCAATCTTTGTAAGAAATTTTGCCTTTCCCACTCTATCTATGCAATCATCCACCCTAGGAATAGGGTAAGCATCTGACTTTGTTACAGCATTCACTTTCCTGTAATCTGTGCAAAATCTAACAGTTCCATCAGGTTTAGGTACAATAACACAGGGCGAACTCCAATTTGAAGTAGAATGTCTAATAATATCATTTTCCAACATGTATTTTATCTCCTGATCAACAAGTTTACTTTTTTCTACATTCATTCGATATGGGTGTTGTCTGATTGGTTTTGCATCCCCAACATCAACATCATGGGTAATTATCGATGTTCTGTTTGGAACATCTGGGAACAGATTTTTAAATTTTAAAATTAATTCTCTCATCTGTTGTTTTTGTGAAACTTGTAAATGGTCCAACTTCGTTTCAAGGTTCTCCAGGATATTTTGGTTTTTTTAGTTTTGATGGAACAATATTTGGTCTAAATGGGCCTTCCTCAACATCAACATCAGGCATTCTAGAAACAACCTTTACATCATCCACCAAGGCCACAACTGAATCCCTCTCATAATAAGGCTTTAGCATGTTTACATGACAGAGTTGTGTTTTCTTGCGTCTATCTGGTGTTTTGATTATATATGTTAAATCAGTCACTCGAGATTCAATAACATAGGGTCCAGAAAAACGAGATTGCAAGGGATTATTTTGGCTAGGGAAAAATACCTTCACCTTTTGCCCCACTGCAAATGTCCTAGGCCGAGCACGTCTATCAAAATATGTCTTCATTCTTATCTGGCTTGTTTTCAAATTCTCTCTCGCTAGCTGGCAGACTCTCTCCAACCGAGTTTTAAATTTTTGGACATGGGGAGGTCTCCATTTCCTCCTTAACACTCCATTTTTGACATAGTATCCAGTTGGCACCTTTTCAATCTCCTCACATGAGAGTGCTTTTTCTTTCAATTCTGTCAACTCAGGATCCTTTGTCTGTTCCACCATAAAATCCTTCCTCGACAAAGACAAATCTTTAAATTCAGGCTCACTATAAGGATGTTGATCCTCCAGTGAAGACAGAAAAGTCTCAGATAAGGCATCATAATTTTCTTCCTGTTTAGGACTGTCACAAGGAACCACATCAGACTGCACCGGACTGTCTGTCTTGGCTAATTCTCTAGCTCTAGCTCGAGTCACCGCACATGATGGGTAAACATCTGGATCATTCTCAGACTCATCAATCCTTGGTTTGGTCGTTAACCGTACCACAGGAACAATTTCTCCATCTGCAAGGTCATTTCCCAATAACAAAGAAACTCCTTCCACTGGTAACCTAGGTCTTATCCCTATCTCGACTGGTCCTTCTACGAACTTTGACTTTAAAATCACCCTGTGAAAAGGGACAGACATGGTGTCATCTGTAACGCCTCGTACTAGATTTACCTCACCAGTGTCACTTTCTTCACCAAAATTTAAAACACTGTCCGGCAAGAGAGATTGACTAGCCCCAGTAACTCTAAGAATTTTCACTGGCACCTGGGGTGACTCATCATTCAGTGAAACAAAACCCTCTGACACATAAGAACAGAATTCCTTTCTCACCTCCTCCAACTTTTCTGCTTGTCCCTCTTGCAAGGACTGATCTTTAACAGCATCTCCTAAACCTTTTTGATTTTTAATTGCCTGAAAGCAAGCATTGGGCACAGCTTCCTTCTTTTTCTTCAAAAGGGCACAATTAGATATCACATGGCCAGGTTTCTTACAGTAATAACAAGTATGCTCAACAGGTTTCTCCAGCCCTGGCTTCTTTTCATCTTTTCCTTTTTGATTACCTCCCAATTTAATCTCCGGTTTACCTGGATTGTCCTTGTAACTCTTTTGAAAGGTTTTAGGTTGTCCCCATTTGGATTTATGGTTAAAGCATAATCATCTGCCAACCTAGCAGTTTCTTGTAAAGTTTCCACTGCCTTTTCATTTAAATATGTTGTTAATTCAGCTGGAACACATCTTTTAAAGTCTTCCACTAGTATCAATTCTTTCAATTTATCAAAATCCCCATCTACATTTTTAGCCAGGCACCATCGTTCAAAACATATTCTCTTTCCATTGGCAAATTCCATATAAGTCTGATCTGCAGATTTCCTCAAGTCTCTGAGTTTTTGTCTATAAGCTTCAGGTACCAATTCATAGGCCTTCAATATAGCTTGTTTTACCTTGGTATAATCAACTGCATCCTCAGCAGACAAAGCAGAATAAGCTTTCTGAGCTTTACCTTTAATCACACTCTGTACCATAAGAGCCCATCCTTTCCTTGGCCAGTTTGAACTCACAGCAACCTTTTCAAAATGTTGGAAATACTGATCAACCTGATCTTCCTCAAAAGGAGGGACTAATCGAACCTCCCTGCTGGCTGAAAAACCATCATCAGAATCAGATTCCGAACTCTTTCGCTTCATTTGTAACTCATGCTGCCTCTGTTTTTCCTTCTCCTCTGCCTCAAACTTTAACCGAATTAGTTCCCGTTCCCGTTCAGCCTCTAACTTCATCCGAGTTATCTCTTGTTCGGCCTCTAATCTCTTTTGCTCTCGTTCAGCTTCTATCTTTAACTGGGTTTGCTCTCATTCAGCCTCTAATTTCTTTTGTTCTCGTTCAGCCTCTATCTTTAACTGGGTTTGTTCTCGTTCAGCTTCTATCTTTGCCAGCTGCACCTGTGCCTCAGAAATTGCTATTTCACTGCCAGGAAACTGTTTTAACACTTCCTTCTCAAACACCTTCTTTTCCACATAATGGCCAGCTATCAGTCTCTGAATATCTGCCTTTCTCATAGACTGCTTTACTTCTGTAAGGTTTAGCCTTGTAGCAATCTTTATCAAATCATCCTTTTTCGCCACCTCCAATCCCTTTTGGGTTGGTGACTCCAAAAATGCCTTAATATCCATTGCTGCTGGTTTCCACACACACAAGCCAATTAAAAAGTATTTATCAGACCTCCCTCAAAAATCTTTGGATTGAATCCCGAACAAATCTCGTCAATCTGGGGTACAATCCCAGACGACACTCGTTAATCTTTGGATTGGATCCCGGACGAATCTCGTTAACCTTGGGAACTATCCCGGACGAGCCCCCAATTTTGTCACAAACCAGCAACAAAAGAAACACACTGAGCATGATTTAGTCTTAAAAACTATTTTATTAATCACTACTTATGATAATACGTAAAATAAAAGTAAAAATGTTAGTATGTCAGAATTCAAAAATGTTAAACCTTGAACGTTAACCCCAAAACTAAACTCGTCGTGTGTGTGTGTGACAAAGTCCAAAACTCCCAGTTCCGGAATGGTTCTTAAAGTTCAGTTCCGCCAGCCATAAGGTGAAACATGAGCAAGGGCTTCTTCAACAACCACCGTTGTCTGAAGATAAGATGTAGATGTAGAAAAACATAGAGAGAGTACATACGAAATCCAAATGTTCCACGATGGAACCCAAACGACACTCCAGTGTTTACTCGGTAGTGACTTCCTCACCCCGAAAAGCATCCGAACCGTGGTCGTCCACACACAAATACCTGTTTCCCTCTACAGGTCAGCAACAAAGTGAACTCCACCGGATTACTTCCAACTTCCATACATGGATTTCAGTGGCAGACACAGTTATTGTTTCTCATCCATCGATAGAGAAAACAAGCAGGCTGGTGTCTCTCTCCCTTCTCTTTCACTCTCTCCTTCTTCTTCTTCTTCAACAACGTCATTACGTCCTTTATCTTCTATTGACGTAAGCACGCCACACACACATACACACACACTCTCTATCGTAAAGGGACTTTCACTGAGTCCGTAACAAACCTAAATGATCAAGAATAACTATAAATGGATTCATTCTGTGCAGAAGAATTTGATAGATAGATGATCACGTTAAATGTTGTATTAAGCGGTCAGAACTGTTCTGTGCCCACCTCAATATAGACTAATATAGAGTAATCAGGTTTGGGAAGAGTCCCAAAGGAGCATTTGGCTATACCTCTATCATTTCCAGATTTTCTGCTATGCATGATTGAGAGAGGCCTTAACTTGAAACTTAGAGGTCAATGTGCTGGGGAAACAATTAGAATTTATCTTAAGTCAAGTAGGACAGCCTACAGATCTGAAGAATATTGTGGTGATCTTTATTAGAGTCACGAGTCAAACAGCACAGAAGCAGCCCTTCGGCCCTTCACATTCATGACAACCTTCTTGCCCATCTACACTAATGCCATTTGCCCACATTGGGACGGTATCCTTCTCTGCCTTGCCTATTTAAGAATCTGTTTAAATGCCTCAAATGTAGTAATTATGTCTTATTCCACATCCTCCTCTGGCAGCACGTTCCAGATATCAACCACTCTCTATGTAAAAAAAACTTACTCCACAGATCCCCTTTAAAGTCCTTCCTCTCACACTAAACCTGTGGCCTTTTTTTTTCAAACAACTACCATGGGAAAATGATTTTAACTATCTACCCTCTCTATGCCTCTCACATTTTTACAGGCTCCTTCACTCCAGGGAAAACAAGCCCAGCCTCCCCAATCTCTCCCCATAACTAAGGTCCTCCAATCCAGGCAACGTCCTGGTGAATCTTCTCTGCACTCCCTCCAGTGCAATCACATCCTTCCTATAGAGTAGCAACCACAATTGCACACAATACTCCAAGTGTGGTCTAATCAGGGTTTGCTAAGTTTGCACATGACATCCTAACTCTTATATTCTATGTTCTGATGAATAAAGGCAAGCATGCCATATGCCTTCTTCACCACCCTATCGACCTGTGTTACCACTTTCAGGGAACTATGACCTTGAACCCCTAGGTCATTCTGTTCATCAATTGGAATGCCTTAGTGCCCTACCATTTACTATATATCTTCTACCCTTATTTGTCTTCCTTCAATGCACCATGTCACACTTGTCAGGTTTAAGTTCTATATGCCAATACCCAGCCCAACTTTCCAACTGGTCTACATCCTGCTGTAGCCTGAGACAATCTTCTTCATTATCCACACCTGCACTAATTTTAGTGTCACCCACAGATGTATTAATCATATCTCAAACATTCACATCCAAGTCGTTAATATTTATCACAAATGGCAAAGGTCCCACCACCGATCTCTGTGGTATACCACTAGTCATTCTTCCGCTGCTCCCTTATGCATTCTAAAACTGAGCCAATTTTGGATCCAATTACACAAAAAGTGCTGGAGGAACTCAGCAGGTCAGGCAGCATCTATGGAGGGAAATAAACAGTCAACGTCTTGGGCCGAGACCCTTCATCAGGATCCGAAATGTCGACAGTTTATTTCCCTCCATAGATGCTGCCTGACCTGCTGAGTTCCTCCAGCACTTTTTGTGTATTGCTCCAGATTCCAGCATCTGCAGAATTTCTTGTGTCTCTGTTTGGATCCAATTAGTTAGCTTGCCTTGGATCCCAGGTGTCATATTCTGCATGCTCAAACAAAAATAAGTTGCGCTGTCCAGATTAAACAATTCCATTTATAACCACTAATGTGCACTTTCTGCATTACTGATCAGTTTGTAACATGGTTCAGTAGCAAATACAACGTTCATTGGTTCCTACAGCCTTTATATTATGAAATGTTTGCTCATTGTGCATTTGGAGAGATTGAACAACTTTAATGTCAAAACAGAAATATTTACAAAGGGATGCCATTGTTACATTCCTTTGATGATCTAACATATACAGAATGGTTGGAGTCAAATTCCGTAAAGTAAGATGCTGGGACAGCTTGCAGGGATAACTGATGTCACTGAATCAGAGATGTTATCTGAAGCATATCCAAACATGAACTGCCAACAGCAAATTATAGCACCACCTTGCCGGTGCATTAAATTTCATTAGGCCATGCTATTGATCTTCAGCCGATGAAGGTGACTCAACTGCAACAGAACTGCTATTCATCAGAAACACAATAATCTTCCTGACAGTGGCAAGAGCACATCGGTTGACATTATATTGTCCTGTGATTACAGCAATACAAATATTTATTCAAAATCTGTCATCATTTCCTGGAAGAACTATGTCCTGACCTATAAATATGTTTAATTATCCATTATGGGCTGGCAAGATGGCCATGGTGGGCCGAAGGGCTCATTCCTGAGCTGTAAAACTCTATGATTCTAGTTCATTTATGGGCTACAGGCACAATAGGTGAAGCCAACATTTATTGTCCATCCTAATTGCCTATGAAAAGCTGGTGGTGAGTCTCCTCCTTGAACTGCCCTTTCAGTGAAAATACTTCCACATTGTTGTTAGGTAGCAGTACTCAGCCGATAAAGGAATAGCAATGTCAGGATTTTGTGCTACTTGCAGGATTTTAAAGAGCACAGAGGGAAAAGAAACATACTCAGAGGTTACAATTAATAGGAATCGTTGATAGTAAGCAAGTACCAACCTTCAACCAATTTCTTTTGCATTCTGTAGTAATAACACAGCAACCCCAGTTTTACATTGACATTACATGCAACAGACAATAATTGAAATCACTCTTTCAACAGAGACCACTATCATTAGAAATGGAGCTGTGCAATGTTCACACAGACTACAGCCACTTTAATTGGCTTTTGAAATCAACCACAATATTCATACAGAGCCAATTTTGAAGTATGTATATATTTATGTAGAAACATTCATTTATTATTGGAAGAGAGTAAACATGGCATGACCATGAGGCATTCTAGGATACTTGCCCACAGTTACACTCAACAGAGTTACACTCAACACCAAATCCAACACATCAAAACTCCGAGCCAGGATACACTGTTGTAATCAGGATCAGGGGAACAACGGATGAATGTACTGCAACTAAATGTGAAACATACTGGGTGGTTGAGAACAACTAATGGGAAGCAGACAAGTTATGAGTGGACGAGGCATTAGAGGAACAATACATTGGACAATTAAGGTATCTGGCACCATTGTAACATGGAAATGCCAGGGGAGCTCTCTGTCTCAAACTGCTAGCACCAAAAATGTTGATTGGCAAAGAACAGGGAAATTGCAGAAAAGCATGGTAGAAAAAAATTATTGGGCTGGTTTTCATCATGAATTGTGTAATAAAACTTTACCTGTACCACCCCTGTTGCAGTTGTCTGTAGATGCACCATAGCGAGCATCCTATCTGGATGCATTACAACTTGGGAAGGCAACTGCTCTGCCCAAGACCGCAAGAAATTGCAGACAGTTGTGATCATAGCCCAGTCTATCATGAAAACCAGCCTCCCCTCCAATGAATCTGTCTACTCTTCTCGCTGCCTCAGGAAAGCAGCCAACATAATCAAATAATCCTCCTACCCCAGACATTCTCTCTTCTCCCCCTTCTCCCTCCTTCCATTGGACAGAAGATACAAAAGCTTGAAAACACGCACCCTCAGGCTTAAGGACTGCTTGTATCCCGCTGTTATAAGACTCCTCAACAGACTTCTTGTATGAAAATGATGAAATCTTGACCTCTCAATCTACCTCATCATGGCCCTTGCACCTGACTTGTCAGCCTGCACTGCTCTTTTTCTGTAACTGTAATGCTATATTCTGCATTCAGTTATTGCTTTTCCCTTTGTACTACCTTGATGTACTTATGTCTGGAATGATCTGTATAAATGGCATGCAAAACAAAGCTTTTCACTATGAGACAAAATAAACCAATTACTGATTACCAATTACCAATTGTTATTGCCATGCTGATTGCTGGGAAGCTAGTTAGCTCCTTAAGACCACAGGGCACCCACAGTACTGCAACATGAATGCTTTCTGTTTGCCAGCGCACAGTCTCACACTCAGTGATATGGCCCAATTGATCCTCATGCTATGAATGGCCTCAAGTGAGTGACAGTTTCATCAAGGAGCCAGTGATCATAGTCCCTTGCATTGAGGTGCATAATATAAAGTTGTTCAACCAAAGATGCTTGTGGGCAAAAGCGGAGCACAAAAAGCTAATCCTGGAAGAGTCTATGGGCACAATATTAATGCGCAGAGTGGGGCCCCTTAGTTGATGGTCCTTTGCCAACTTGCTCCTTGTTTTACTGTGTTTTTGATCATAGGCCTTGCCTTTAGTCTGTAATTTCTCTCAGTAAACATAGAAGTAGTCATTGCCCATTGGATGTCCCGTGAGAGGTGAGACTGAAATCAGACATGTTAAGGTGAATTTTACCCAGAGATATCTGGCCAATTTTCCAATGGTTGTTAATGAATGGCAGCACAATCCAATGTGTGCATAAGAGTTGTGTACAATGGGTCTAACTTCTAAGTAAGAATTTTTCCATAACAGCAGTTAGATCAAAGCAGTCAAGAATTCCCAGACACTTTTCCAACTACCAGCCATATGCTAAAATTATTATGGCTCTGGTCCAGGCATATGCACTCAATCTTATGATACAACTCCCGAGATTCAGACAATATTAGTTTGATGTCAACAGGTACTTTGAAGTCCCACCTGGTATCTCTTCCAGTAGCAGAGTAAACTTTGAAGCTTTTCAAGCCTTCGTTAAAGCAAAATCACTTGCTCTCTCCAAATATTAATAAGTCTTTCAGCTTCTTATGAGACTTTGTATTTGGAAATGAGACTGGCCAGGTGATTGGTGTTTCAGTGGGAGAGCATTTCGGGAACAGTGATCACAGCTCCTTAAGTTTTAAGATAGTTATGGATAAGGATAAGTCCGGAACTCAGAGGAAAGTGCTATATTGGGGAAAGGCAAATTGCAACATTATTAGGGAGAAGCTGGGAAGAGTAGATTGGGAGCAGCTGTTATCAGAGTAGCTGATGTGTGGGAGTTGTTCAAAGACCAGCTGATCAGAATTCAGGATCAGCATGTTCCAGTGAGGAAGAAAGGCAAGGATGGCAAGACTTGGGAATCTTGGATGTCCAGGGATGCTGTAAATTTAGTGGAAAAAAAGCGTATGTAAGGTTCAGGAAGCTGAAATCAGACAGGGCCATGGAGGAATATAAAGAAAGCAGAAAAGAACTCAAACAAGGAATCAGGAGGGCCAAAGGGGGCCACGAAATGTCCTTGTAGGATTAAGGATAAACCCAAGGAATTTTATCCATACATTAAAAACAAGATGGTGATGAAGGAGTGTGTAGGACCACTCAAGGACAAAGGAGGGAATTTACACCTGGAGCCAGAGGAAGTGGACAAGATACTAAATGAGTACTTTGCATCAGTATTCACCAAGGAGAAGAACATGGAGGATGGTGAGATCAGGGAGGGGTATGCTGATATTCTGCAGCATATTGATATCAAGATGGAGGAGATGTTAGGTCTCTTGAAGAACATTGAGGTGGATTAGTCCCCAGGGCCTGATGGGATCTATCCCAGGTTATTGAGAGAGGCAAGAGATGCAATTCCTGGGGCCATGACAGAGATCCTTGCATCCTCTCTAGCACACGGGCAAGCTTCCAGAGGACTGGAGCAAAGCCAATATTGTTCTTTTGTTTAAGAAGGGCAGTAGGGATAATACAGCAAATTATATCAGTGGTAGGGAAGTTATTGGAGAGGATTCTCAGGGATAGGATTTACTTGCATTTAGAAAACAATGGGGTTATTAGGGATAGTCAGCATGACTTTGTGCGGATCAGGTCATGCCTCGAGAATTTGACTGAGTACTTCGAGGAAGTGACCAAGATGATTGATGAGGGTAGGGCAGTGGATGTTGTCTACATGAACTTTAGTAAGTCATTTGACAGGTTCCTCATGGTAGGCTGATCCAGAAGATTAAGAATCATGGGACCCATGGTGACTTGGTAGACAGGATTCAAAACTGGCCTGCCCATTCTTTATATTCCCTGGCCTGTTCCTGTGTTGTACTATTCTATTATCTTGTCAAATAAAATCAAATCTATCAATCACAAGGATTGGAACTGAACTAGAGCTGGCCATGCTTTTTTTTTCTATTATGTGAAGTGGGTGTTAAGGTGAAATATCATGTCAGACTTGCTCCTACTGAGGTCACCAGTCCTGTTGTCCTCCCTCTTCACCATCAGCAGTGACTCTGTTTTTCCTCTTCTATCAATCATCCTGATGATGAATGATGTTTTAAACAAGCTTCGAGGAACTTCACAGCCTGTGTCCGTCCACGATATGAATACTGCTCCACAACTGGGAAGCTTTTCTGTGGATACCACTTCCTGTTGCTATAATTATTGGTCGTTGCATAAATGAACTTTCTTCAGTGTCATCTTATGCCTTTTGTCTGTTGCCTCATGTTACAGTAGCGTAGCGGTTAGCGCGACGCTATTACAGCGCCAGCGATTGGGCTTCGATTCCCGTCGCTGTCTGTAAGGACACATTCTCCTGTGTCTGCGTGGGTTTCCTCCGGGTGCCCCGGTTTCCTCCCATATTCCAAAGACGTACGGGTAGGTTAATTTGGGTTTAAAATGGGCGGCGTGGACTCGTTGGGCCGGAATGGACTGTTACCACGTCGTAAATAAAATTTAAAAAAAAAATTTAAAATTAAAATGCATTGCATGTTCTCTGAGTCTAATGAGACTCCATATTTCCGTTTTCTTCTCTGACCTAGTTTCCCGCCTGCAAAACCCAAGCATCCTATTTATTGTTTTGGTTCATCTTGATAATGTCTGCTGGTACATCAATTAGCTTTACAAATCCTACATCTAACACTTGAAAATACATGGTTCACCACGCATATTTAGGTCATGTCTTTAGTTATTTAATCTTTACATTTTCCAAACTTTATGTCATTTTGATATATCACAGATGGAGAGTCCTCTTTTGTCATTTTGTTCATTGTCTGATGTTTCCTCCATTGTGCAACTGAGATATTGTTGTAGATGTTATCTACAAAATAAGAAGGAAAATGTAAAATCAATTGCTAGCAAAGTTAGTATGGTTCATAAATAAGAAGACGAGTTTCATCCTTAAACTGCCGATATCTTAGTGAACCTTCCCCAATTACAAGTTTTGTTAGTTTCATTTGAATGTGGAAGGTGACGAAAACAAACGATGGACATTATTAAACTGATCCTTTTTTTGTTCTATTTTAAACATGTCTGTAACTTACAGATGAAGACAACAGTAAGTAAATCACAAATGCTATCATTGTAGTAGCTAGGAAAACTGAGAGACTGGGAGGAATTGTACGCAAGAGCGCAAAGTTGGAGGGAAGCAGAAAAGTCATCTTTTACCCTCACAAAAAATGACATACTTCAACACGGTCATCAGAATGCACTGTTCAACCCCAAATTCTTGCAAAAATAAAACTTGGTGAAAAGACTATTTAACCATGCATTAATTATGTACATCTTTCTTATCTAATTAAAATTTACTTTTTCCAATTCAGAGCCCCTCAAAAGACGTTCCAGATGGCAAGCTGTTGCAGAGGAAGTGCTAAATTGTAATGGTTACATCTTAATTGCAGAAGATCTTCAGAAAAATATGCACTGAGATCAGTATCCCTGCATGATTTACCATCTATTTACTATGTGTTCTGCTAATCATGGACATGCATTTACACAAGCCATTCGGTTTCTTTATACCACATGCTCCCATCATATAAAAGTTTGCACTGGGATTGCTAAATTGTAAAGTTTGGGCCCCAAACTCTAAGAAAGACATCGACCTTTTTACCTGATTTTTCCTTGGTTTTCTGACAGTCAAGTCTGAGTTCTGAGTTATTCACACAACATTGGGAGCTGTGACAGATATTTAAGGCATGAGTTAATCAACACATTTTGACTGATTATACACAGTAATATAATTATATTCAAATAGTTAGCACTAAATTTGCCATTACATTTTAAGTGATGTTATGTCAATAAATGAAGAGATGAAATCAAAAAGGTACATTAAGTCAATTTAACATGTCCTTTCCTTGACCTGGTCTGTCAGAGGTGTAGCCCAGCCCATTTAACTTCTTAAGGAAAATCTTAAGATATTTTCCTTGTTTCTGTTAAAAAAAAATCAGCTAAACTGGAATATTTTCCTCTGTGAGTTACCTGATCAAGGTTAAAGACAATGGCCTAGAATTTCCTGTTGATTATCCCCTTTATATTAGTGCATTGAAGTTGTAACACCCCATTTATAGCTCAATTGTCCCAGGTAGTTAACTCAGCCATTTACCTAAATCAATCTTTCACGTTTTTTGCAACACCTCATTTCTTTCCTTCACTAGAACAGTTGCATGGTTATTTACCAAAGTTCCCTGATCCCCTCTTCTCCAGCAGACTCACCAAACGCCCTCAGCTCTCCCGAACTAGATTCTATACTCCAGCCCAATAAAATAAGCAGTGAGGTTGAGTCTGCCAAATTAAAATCTAACTTCACCATTGACACTAAGATTGCTATGGAATGACACTGATAGGGTGAATGCAGAGGAACTGTAATCAGAATGGATTTAAGGTAGGCATTATATTCCAGTTGTTATCTGAATTTTCAATTTTTATGAGATTAATCAAAAACATATTCCACGCTTTTGGAAGGTTAGTATACCAAAAATCTGATTTGTACTTAATTCTTCACACGTGAAACACAATAATCAAAAAAATGTTAGGTAATCTTAAAAGAGTGTAATTTCTTGGGTGACTGTTTTCTGCATTGTTCTTGAAATTGCTATAAGCTGCTACACTCTTTAAATATTTCGTTGAACAGTCATTGATCTGAAATCTTAACGATCTACTCACAGTTCCAACATTTTCTGTTCTTATTTCTTAAAATCCTCAGATCCTAGCTATTAGCTGGTGATTTTTTTTTGAGTTACTGTTAGAGCTTAATATGAGCATACACCCATGAATTTGGAGCAAATGTAGGTCACTTGGCCTCGTAAGCCTGCTCCATTAGTTAATAACATCACGGCTGATCTGATTGTCACCTTAACTTCCCATTCCTGATTACCTACAGGAACCTTTCATCCCAGTATTAGGAATCTATCTACCCCTGCTTTAAAAATATACTCTGCTTTCACTGCCCTTTAGGGAAGGGAGTTCCAAAGACTCACAGCCTCTGAGAGGAAAAAATATTGCCTCCTGTCTGTCATAGGTAGGCAACTCCTTATTTTTAAACAATGACACCTAGTTCTTGATTCTCCCATTAAAGGAAACATGGTCTTCACATCTAACCTAGCAAGACCCCGGGCATCTTGTTTGTTTTCATCAAGTCCCTTCTCACTCTTCTAAACTCGAACAGGTACAAGTAGTTCCAGCCCAACCTTTCCTCATAAAGCAACCTGTCCATTCCAGGTACTAGACTAGTAAATGAATTACTTCCAACAATTTAGATCCTTCTTAAATTGTGGTGTACAAGACGGTCAGTTTGCACCTGAACTAGAGGGGTATCACTATCCTGGCAGGGAGATTTGCAAGTTACTTGAGAGGGTTTAAGTTATTCTGGCCAGGGGAGTGGGACCCAAAGTAGTAGTGTAGCAGATGACAAAGTTGAGGCAAACACAGAAGTTACAGCGAGCAAGTCTGGTAGGCAGGACAGGGAGTGAGGAAGGTCTGACAGGCTAAACTGCATTTATTTTAATGCAAGAAGCCAATCAGGTAAAGCAGATGAGTTCAGTGCATGGATAGGCACATGGGATTGTGATAGTACAGCTGTTCCAGAAACATGGTTGAGGGATAGGCAGTACTGGCAGCTCAACGTTCCAGAGTATGGGTGCTACAGCCACGATAGAGGTGGAGGTAAGGAGGTGAGTGGGAGTTGTGTTTTTGATTAGGGAGAACGTCACTGCAGTACTTAGAGAGGAAACTTCCAGTGAGGTGAAATGGTTCGAATTTAGAAATAAGAGGGGGGTGATCACTTTGATGGGATTGCACTATAGGCCTTCCAATAGTCAGCAGGAGCAAGTATGTAGGGAGATCGAAGATAGGTGAAGGAATAATAGGGTTGTGATAGTAAGTGATTTCAACTTCCCTCATGTTGAGTGGGACTAGATGGGGCTAAAGGATTAGATGGGGCAGAGTTTGTTAGGTGTGTCCAGGAAAGTTTTCTCAAGTAATTTGTGGATGGCCCTACTAGAGAGGGGTCAACACTTGACCTCCTGTTGGGAAATGAAGCTGGGCAGATGACTGAAGTGTCAGTGGGGGAGCACTTTGGGAACAGTGATCATAAATCTATTAGTTTCAAAATAGTTATGAAAAAAAGATAGGACTGGTCCACAAGTTAAAGTCCAACATTGGGGCAAGGCTAATTATGATAACATTAGACTTGAACACGCAAAGGTTGGTTGGGAGGGGCTGTTAGCCGGTAAAGGGATATCTGGTAAGTGGGAGACATTTAAAAATGAGATAGGGAGGGATCAGGGCTAAAGTGTTCCTGCTAGAGTGAAGGGCAAGGCTGGCAGGATTAGGAAACCCTGGATGACAAGAGATATTGAGCCTCTGGTCGGGAAAAAGAAGGAGGCATATGTCAGGCAGCTGGGATCAGGCAAATCCCTTGAGGTGTAGGAGTGCAGGAGCACACTTAAGAAGGAAACTAGGATGGCAAATAGGGGACATGAAATATTCTTGGCAGATAAGATAAAGAAGAATCCTAAGATATCTATAAGTATATTAAGTGCAAAAGGGTAACTAAGGAGATAATAGGTTCCTTTAGGGATCAATGTGGTCATCTATGTGTGGATCCACAGGAGATGTGCAGCTCTTAAATAAATACTTCTCTCTTAAATTTACTGTGAAGAAGGTCATGGAAGCTAGAGAATTCAGGGAAGAGAAGTGATGTCCTGAAACATGCTAATATTACAAAAGAGGAAGTGTTGGCATTCTTGAGATGCATAAAGGTGAATAAATCCCTGTGTTTTGACTTTGCTGGAGCCCTGGCAGAGATTTTTGTATCATTGTTAGCTATGGGTGATGTACTAGAACACTGGAGGGTGGCTAATGTTGTACCTTTATTTAAGAAGGGCTGCAAGGACAAGCCAGGGAACTACAGGTTGGTGAGCCTAACATCCTTGGTGGGAAAGTTACAGGAGAGGATTCTGAGAGATACGATCTTTCTGTATTTGGAAAGGCAATGACTGATTAGGAATAGTCAGCATGGCTTTGTGCATGGGAAATTGTGTTTCAAGATTTTGATTGAGTTTTTTGAAGAGGTGACCAAGAGGATTGCTGAGGGCAGAGCTGTAGGCATTGTTTGCATGGACTTTGACAGGGCCTTTGACAAGGTCCTGCATGGTAGGCAGGTCCAGCAGATTTAACACATGGAATCCAGGGTGAGCGAGCCAATTGAGTACAAAATTGGCTTGGTGGGAGGAGTTAGAGGATGGAAGTGGAGGGTTGTTTTTCAGATTGGAGTTCTGTGAACGCAGGGAGCAGTGCTGGGTCCACTGTTGTTTGTCACATATGTTATTTGGATGAGAATTTTGGTGGCATGATTACTAAGTTTATGGATGACACCAAAATTGGTGATGTGCTGAACAGTGAAGAAGGTTGTCAACAAGGAAAGTGGACAAAGGAACGGCAGATGGAATTTAGAGTCATAGAGTCATGCAGCACGGAAACAGGCCCTTCGGCCCAACTGGTCCATGCTGACCAAAATGCCCATCCAAGCTAGTCCCATTTGCCAGCATTTGACCAAATCCTTCTAAACCTTTCCTATCCATGTACCTGTCCAATTATCTTTTAAAAGTTGTCATTGTACCTGCCTCAACCACTTCTTCTGGCAGCTCATTCCACAATACATACCACCCTTTGTGTAAAAAAAGTTCCCCCTCAAGTTCCTAGAGAATCTTTCCCCTCTCACCTGAAGCCTCTAATTCTTCATTACTCAACCCTGGGAAAAAGACTGAGTGCATTTGATTTAGACAAGTGCAGTGATGCAGTCAGGGAGGCACATTTGCTCATTGTTACCAGTTGATTGGCTAATTAGCAGCAGCAACTAAAACAAAGGTAGTTATAAGCAGAATAGCCATTTTGTTGGTGTGTGTGTGTGTGTGTGTGTGTGTGTGTGTGTGTGTGTGTGTGTGTGTGTGTGTGTGTGTGTGTGTGTGTGTGTGTGTGTGTGTGTGAGAGAGTGTGAGAGTGAGTGTGTGTGTGTGAGAGTGAGTGTGTGTGTGAGAGAGAGAGAGAGAGAGAGAGAGAGAGAGAGAGAGAGAGAGAGAGAGAGAGAGAGAGAGAGAGAGAGGACTGAGGCACTGAGGCACTGAGGCTTTGGTGAGAGTAGAAGGAGGCTAAGGTAAGTCTCTGGTTAGTTTCTTTCTTTGATTATTTCTTTAGTGCCAGGCTAGAGTAGTTAGAATGGCCCTGGGGTCAGTGGTGTGTTCATCTTGTGAGATGTGGGAGTTCTGGGAGACCTCCAGCTGCAGCTCCTTACAGACTGTGTTAGGGAACTGGAGCTGCAGTTGGATGACCTTTGGCTCCTACAGGATAATGAGGAGTTCATAGATAAGAGCTACAGAGAGGCATTCGCTCCGAAGCTGCAGGAGGCAGGTAGCTGGGTGACTGTCAGTAGAAGGATGGAGAATAGATAGGTTGTGCAGAGTACCCCTGTGGCTGTTCCCCTCAGCAACAGGTATACTGTTGGGGGAATGACCTACCAGGGGAAAGCTGCAGTGACTGGGTCTCTCACACTGAGCCTGGTTGTGTGGTACAGAAGGGAAGGGGGGAGAATAGGAGGGTGGTAGTGATAGGGATTCTATTATAAGGGGAGTAGGCAGGAGATTCTGTGGATGTGAGACTCCTGGATGGTATGTTGCCTCCCTGGTGCCAGGGTCAGAAACGGGAAGGGAGCGATCACTCTATTTGGAGTATTCTACAGACATTTTCCCCCTGCCCCCCAATAGTAGCAGAGACATTGAGGAGTAGATTGGGAGACAGATTTTGGAGAAGTGCAAAAATAACAGGGTTGTTGTCATGGGTGATTTCAAGTTCCCTAATATTGATTGGCACTTCCTTAGTTTAAAGGGGATAGATGGGGCAGAGTTTGTTAGGTGTGTCCAGGAAGGATTGCTGACACAGTATGTGGACAGGCTGACTAGAGGAGACGCCGTACTGGACCTGGTACTAGGCAATGAACCTGATCGGGTTTCAGATCCCGGTGGGAGAGCATTTTGGAGACAGTGACCATAACTCCTGGACCTTTACCATTGCCTTGGAGAGGGATAGGAGCAGACGATATGAGACAGTATTTAATTGGGGAAGGGGGGAATTATGATGCTATTAAGCAGGAACTTGGGAGCATAAATTGGGAACAGATGTTCTTAGGGAAGTGCACAGTAGAAATGTGGAGGTTGTCTGGGGCATGCTTGCATGGGGTTCTGGATAGGTTTGTCCCACTGAGAGGGTAAGGATGAGTGAAGGAACTGTTTGACAAGAAATGTAGAATGTCTTGTCAAGAGGAAGAAAGAAGCTTACCTGAGGTTTAGAAAGCAAGGATCAGACAGGGCCTTGGAGAGTTACAAGGTAGCCAGGAGGGAGCTTAGGAATGGACTTAGGAGAGCTAGAAGGGGGCATGAGAAGGCCTTGGTGAGTAGGATTAAGGAAAACCCCAAGGTGTTCTACACATGTGAAGAATAGGAGGATGACAAGAGTGAGGGTAGGACCGATCAGGGATAAAAGAGGAAACAGGTGCCTGGAGTCGGAAGAGGTAGGGGAGGTCCTTAATGAATACTTTGCTTCAGTACTTACTAGTAAAAGAGACTTTGATGTTTGAAAGGATGGTGTACCTCAGGCTGATACACTAGGGCACGTCGATGTGAGAAAAGAGGATGTACTGGAATGTTTGAAAAACATTAGGATATTTTAAGTGATCGGGGCTGGATGGGATATATCCAAGGTTATTATGGGAAGCGAGGAAAGAGATTGCTGTTCCTTTGGCAATGATCTTTGCATCCTCACTGGCCACAGGAGTAGTGCCAAATGACTGGATGGTGGCAGATGTTGTTCCTTTGTTCAAGAAAGGGAGTAGGGACAATTCTGGGAATTACAGGCCAGTGAGTCTTCAGTGGTGGTAGTACTGGAGGATTCTTAGAGACAGGATTTATGGGCCTTTGGAGAAACATAGGCTGATTGACACATCCTCAAAGAAATCAAAGCACATTGTTGAAGGTAGAGCAGTGGATGTAGTGTATGTGGATTTCAGTGAGGCATTTGATAAGCTTTCTCATGGAAGGCTCATTCAGAAAGTCAGGAGGCATAGGATCCAGGGAAACTTGGCTGTGCGGATTCAGAATTCTCTTGCCCATAGACAGAGGGTGGTGGTAGATGGAGCATATTCTGCCTGGAGGTTGATAACCAGTGGTGTTGTGCAGGGATCTATTCTGGGACCCCTGCTCTGTGATTTCTATAAATGACCTGGATGAGGAAGTGGCAGGGTGGGTAAGTAAGTTTGCAGATGACAAGGGTTGGTGGTGTTGTGGATAGTGTAGAAGGTTGCTGTAGGTTACAACAGGATATTGATAGAATGCAGAGCTGGGCTGAGAAGTAGCAGATGGAGTTTAACCCAGATAAGTGTGAAGTGATACACTTTGGGAGATCGAACTTGAAGGCAGAATACAAGGCTAATGGCAGGACTCTTAGCAGTGTGGAGGAACAGAGGGATCTTGAGGCCTACATCCATAGATCCCTCAAGGTTGCCGTGCAGGTTGACATGGTTGTTAAGAAGGCGTACGGTGTTTTGGCTTTCATTAGTCAGGGTATTGAGTTCGAGTCGCCAGGTAATGTTGCAGCTCTATAAAACTCTGGTTAGACCACACTTGGAGTATTGTGTTCAGTTCTGGTCACCTCATTATAGGAAGGATGTGGAAGCTTTAGAGAGGGTGCAGAGGAGACTTACCAGGATGTTGCCTGGATTGGAGAGCATGCCTTATGAGGATAGGTTGAGTGAGCTAGGGCTTTTCTCTTTGGAGAGAAGGAGGATGAGAGGTGACTTGATAGAGGTGTACAAGATAAGAGGCAAAGATCAAGTGGACAGTCAGACTTTTTCCCTGGGCAAAAATGGTTCACACAAGGGGGCATAATTTTAAGGTGATTGGAGGGAGGTATGGGGGGTGGATGTCAGAGGCAATTTTTTTTTGTTTTTTAAAGAGTGGTGGGTGTGTGGCACACACTGTCAGCGGAGGTGGTGGAGGCAGATAAATTAGGGACATTTAAGAGGCTCTTAGATAGCCCTCCATTTTTCTATCCTTCATGTGGCTATGTGGGAGGGAAGGGTTAGATAGATCTTAGGGCAGGATAAGATGTTGGCACAACATTATGGGCTGAAGGGCCTGTACTGTGCTGTAATGTTCTATGTTCTAAACCAGGCAGGACATACACAGTGAATGACAGGGTTCTGGAGAGTCTATAGAACAGAGACTGAGGGGTACATGTATATAGTTCCCTGAAAGTGGCAAAACGGGTAGACAAGGTGGTGAAGAAGGTTTATGGCACGCTTGCCTTCATCAGATGGGGGCATTGAGTACAAGAGGTGGGATGTCATGTTATAGCTATTGGTGAGACCACAACTGGAATATTGTGTGCCGTTCTGGTCATCATGCTATAGGAAGGATGTGATTCAGCTAGAGAGGGTGCAGAAAGTTTTCACAAGGATGTTGCCAGGACTGGAGGGATTGAGTTACAAGAAGAGACTAGATAGAATGGGACTGCTTTCCCTGGAGTGAAGGAGGCTGAGGGGTGACCTTGTAGAGGTTTAGAAAATTGAAGGGCATCGATAAGGTGGATGGTCACCATTTTTTCCAAAGGTAGGGGTTCTAAAGCTAAAGGGCTTAAGTTTAAGGTGTGAGGGGAAAGCTTTAAAGGGAATCTGAGGGGCAAGCTTTTCTCACAGGGTGGTGGGTATGTGGAACTAGCTGCCAGAGGAAGTGGTAGAGGGGTGTACAATTACAATGTTTACAAGACATTTGGAGAAGTACATGGATAAGAATGATTTAGCAGGCCAAATGCAGGCAAATGGGACTAGCTCAGGAAGGCACCCTGGTCAGCATGGATGAGTTGGGATGTGGGGCCTGTTTCTAAGCTCTAACTGTGAATGTATAAATAGAGAGACTAATGCTTTTAATAGGACTCCAGATGTGGTCTAACCAATGGCTTTTATGACTGAAGCATAATCTCCTACTTCTGTATTCAGTTCATCCATCAAAAAACAATTACCTTTTATTTCTAGCTTTTTATGAATCATGCACCAGGACATCGGATCCTGCTGCATCTCATAGCTCTGCAATCTCTCTTCAATTATGATTTATTTTTCATATCAAAATTTGAGATTTTCCTACATTATAATTTTTTGTTTTGGCCATTCATTTAACCTATCTATAAACATCTATAATTTTTTATACTTGTATTTGTTTAATATTTATAACAGATAGTAACTTGGTGCTATATATAAATGAACTAACAATCCAGGTTAAAATTATTGCAGAGATCAAACCGCAAAATTAATTGGAAAAACACTATGCTGGAGGAACGCAGCAGGCCAGGCAGCATCTGTTGAGAAAAGCAGGTGGTCAACATTCTGGATCAGGACCCTTCAGGACTGAAGATAGGAAAAGGGTCCTGACCCAAAATGTTGACCACCTGCTTTTCTCCACGGATGCTGCCTGGCCTGCTGAGTTCCTCCAGCATCATTGTGTTTTTCATCTAGATTCCAGCATCTGCAGTCCTTTGTTTCTCCAGCAAAATTAATTCTTCACTAACCATTGGCAAGACATCTTCCAAATGTCTACAGCAGAATAAGTAAAATTTGGGGATTTTGAAAGGCTGTAAGTGGTACAGATATGAGGGTTTAGGGCTGGAGGAGATCACAATAAAAGGGAGGGGCAGGGCAATGGAGAGATTGGAAAATGAGGTGAGAACCTAGAAATTGAGCAGTTTCCTAACCAGGGGCCAATAACCACTGGGCAGACGATACAAAAGCCTGAAAGCATGTACCACCAGGCTCAAGGACAGCTTCTATCCTGCTCTTATAAGACTATTGAATGGTCCCCCTTACGATAAGATGGACTCTTGACTTCACAATCTATCTCGTTATGGCTTTGCATCTTGTGGTCTACCTGCACTGCACTTTCTCTGTAACACTTTATTCTGCATTCTATTATTGCTTTACCTTGTACTACCTCAATGCACTGTTGTAATGAATTGATCTGTATGGATGACATGCAAAACAAGTTTTTCACTGTAACTCAGTACATGTGACAATAATAAACCAATTTACCAATATAGGTCAGCAAACAATGGGATGATGGTTGAAAGTGGTTCAGTACAAGTTTGTACCCCGGCAGCAGAGTTTGTGAATTTCTCTGGTTTATGGAGAGTGGAATGATGGTGTTCAAGAGTGCATTGGAATAGTTATGTTTAGAGGTAACAAATGCATGGATGAGGGTTTCAGCAGCAGATGAAATGAGCCAGTGAAATTAGAGGTGGGAATATGATTGATACAGCAAATACTGAGACCTTTGTCAACAAAATTATTATTTTCCATAATCTCTTTAGCACCTCCATTTGGCTTGGATTGTAAAGCTGCTGCCAAGTGTGGGAATGAGAAAATGATCCTAACCTCTGGGCTACAGAACAGAAGGCTCATAGCAAGTGCTGCCATCTCTATAACCCTCCAGGCACCCCTTTTGTAAGGGGTGCTTTGAGGATGGAACTGACAGTGCTGACCTCTCCCAATGCTCATGGCTCGCAAATGCTAAGTTATGTTGGATAGGTGTTGCCCCTTGTGGAAGAGTGTTCTATCCAACAGAAGTTGAATCTTCATAACAAAGAGGAAAAAATGATATTGAAACAAAAGCAATGGTTCATGCACACAGGTCACAACTTATTGTGAGAGCATTTGTGGAGAATCATCTATGGTATTCCTTGAGTGAATCAGTTACCTTTTCTCTTTTTTCTGTTTAGCAGCTTTCTTTAATACAGTAGAATTTTCATACACAAAATTGTCTGCATAGAAAATATCAAAATTAATAATCGTCACTCCTTTTGTTAGTAAGATATGGTAATGTCCCAATTCTAGGAAAAACATATTGGGTTATTTTGATCAATTACAGCACAGATCAATTATCAGACAGATTAAAGCACTAAACAAAATTCCACATTGGCCAATTTTGCAAAGCATCACCTAGACTCATTATGTTTTAAATCCATGATGATCTGCAAAGCCTGGCACATAGGGTAAGAGTGCTGGAAAATGGGATTAGTATAGATTGGCACATGATAGCTGGCATGGAAATAGTGGGTCAAAGGATCTATTTCCATGCTTCCTGACTCTGACTATAAAATTTATTCCTAGAGTGCAAAAGATATCAAGGTGGATGACATAAAATTTGTTGAAAGAATAGGTTTTATTAAGGAGCATCTTAGAGGAGAAAGGTGAAGTAGAGAGGCATAGACATTTAAGGAGGGAATCCCAAAGCTTCAGTTCTTGGCTCCTGAAGACACAGCTGCCAAGATTTCAGATTTACAGTGATTAAATCTGGCAATGATCCAGAGATCAAGAATTGTAGGAGTGCAGACAAATAAAAAAGAGTTATGGAGCTGGAGAAAATTATTAACCTTGGGGGGGGGGGGGGTGGAAAGCAGGACATCGGAGCATAGGAGAATGAGGGGTGATCTCATAGAGATGTATAAAATCTTGAGGGCCATAGTTGGCGTCAATGAGCAGTCTTTTTCCCAAGGTTAGGAACCTGAAGGGCAACTTTTTCACCCAGACAGTGGTCAGTATATGGCATGAACTGCCAGAGGAAGTGGTTGATGCAGGTACTTTAACAACATTTAAAAGGTACTTGGATAGGAAAGTGTTAGAGGGATTTGGGCCAAACACATGCAAATAGGACTAGCTTAGATGGGAATCTTGGTCAGCATGGACCAGTTGGGCCGAAGGGCCTGTTTGTGTGCTGTATGACTGACTCTGAAACTTCAATGCAATGAAGGAAATCAATTTGCAGCCAATGTAGGGTAGCATGCACAGGAATGATAGGGATATGGGACCAGCCCTATTTGACTGCTACTTTTCAAGGTCAATTACAACATAAGCTAATGAAACAACAATCTTACATGAATGCATTCTTTGTTCTACACAAATTTTAATGGTATCTCTGGGTGGCATTACTGAAGCATTCCTTTTATGTTGCAGATGTACTCAATTTGGGAGTTAGATTGAAGTTGTCCAATGCCTTTACTTGTTTCATCATTGGGCTGGTAACCCAGAGGACAAGCAGTCCAGGAAAATTTCAGTTCAAATCCCAAAAGCAGTTTAATGATTTTAATTAAATTCAAGACAACTGGAAATAAAGTTGGATTAAATAATAAAGAAACAGTGAGACTTGGAAAAAGTCAAATGGTTCACAAATGTCTTTTTGAAAAATTGGTATCTTCACTGTTGTCTGGATTGCGTAGCAAGCTGCATTGTGACATCAAACCAGCACTACTAGTGTCAAGTTATCTAATATTTGACATGAGTATTTTGGAAATTGCAAACTAAAGAAAAAATAGGATACTTCCAGCATCAGAACAAGAAGGCTTTAGTCTAGGCTGAATTTCAGTGGGGCCCTGGGAATAAAGTCAGTCAGCACTTCACTGAGTATCATTATGTTATTAAATGTAGCAATAGTCTTAGCATTATAATAGTGGAGTTGTACAACAGTTTCTTTCACATTGCTCATAGTTGTGGAATGATGTTTCTGAGCTTTTGCCTGGGTGTATTTGACCATAGTAATGTGATGAATATTTGAAAGTCAGGTGCATTCCAATACAAGCAGCTTTCCAATTCTTGTATAACGTGTCCAGTGTGGCTCAATGCCGACCAAGATTATGCTCTGTTATGTCCTCAGTTCTCCAATGTTTTATCTGCATTCTATCTGTTATGGCAGTAGGGATCTATAGCTAGTTTTTCCCAATGGTTGCACTCTATCTCAATATCTCTAGTGTCAATTTATGGAATCAATAACTAGTGATAAGTGTTTTATTTATATTCTCATGAGTTTAATTTGATATTTGAGGTTGAAAAGCAAAACAAAGAACTGCAAGTGCTGGACATGCTGAGAATAGCTAGCAGTCAGTTTGTAGAGAGAAACAGAATTAATGATGAAAGGTAATTGAACTGAAATATTAGCTACAGTTCTCTCTACAAATGCTGACTGCCCTGTTAAGTATTTCCAGCATTTTCTGCTTTTATTTTTGATATTTGAAGTGTCCAATGATCTGTTTGCTGTCCTGCTCAAGATAAATTTTAAAAAATGTAAGCATGAAAGCTCATCAGGAATGAGGTGTTATATAAGATATCTTTATTAGTCACGTGTCCATTGAAACACACAGTGAAATGCATCTTCTGCATAGTGTTCTGGGGGCAGCCTGCAAGTGTTGCCATGCTTCCAGTGCCAACATAGCATTCCCACCACTTCCTAACCCATACGTCTTTGGAATGTGGAAGGAAACTGGAGCACCCGGGAAACCCACACAGACACGGGGAGAATGTACAAACTCCTTATAGACAGCAGCCAGAATTGAACCTGGGTTGTTGGTGCTGTAATAGGGTTACGCTAACTGCTAAGAGAATAATGTCCAAGACATCCTGAGGCAATATATATATTGGATCCAGGGGAAAAACTTGCCAAGATTAATAGAAGCAGATGACAGTAGTGAACAGTAGTAACAGCATTGAAGAGTGACAATTCCAGAAGGATCGATGGCTTCTTTCCCAGGATTTTAAAGGAAACGGGTAAAAATATTGCAAGTGCCCAGACCCACCATGGACTGATGCTCCATTTATGGTTGAACCAGTGTTTAGTTCATCAGAGACACAAGAAACTGTGGCTGTTGGAATCTGGAGCAACAATGTGCTGGAGGAACTCAGTGGGTCATGCAGCATCTGTGGGAGGAAGGAAATATTTTGTGTTTCAGGTCGAGACCCCGCATCGGGACTTCCTTGCTATATTTATAAAGCCTAGGAGTAGATACATTTTTTTGAATTACTTTCTTAACCTGGCCTGCCATATTCAGTGAAATACATATTCAGTGAAATACACATTCATGTCCCCCAGATTTTAGTTCTTGCACCTCTTTAGAACTGTGCCCTCATGTTGTCTCTCCTCATTCTTCCTAACAAAATGTAATATTGCAAATTTCTCAGCATTACATTTCAGCTGCCACCTACCCACCCATTCCACCAACCTATTTCTCCTTGAAGTCCATTACTATTCTCCTGTTGATTTTCTGTCAACTGCAATGTGGAAATTGTACTCTAAACAGCCAAAACCAAGTCTAAATCATTAGTATACTTTGAGAATAGCAGTGATCTGCTAATCTGTCTTTGTCTTTTCAGATCTCATTCACTACTAATCTGTCTTGTTACTTACACAACTTCCTATCCATGTTGCTACATTCCTTGTATTACAGAGCCTTCAATCTGCATGACAAGCTATTACTGTGGCACCTTATCATAAAACATTAATAAGTCCATTTATATCACATCAACCTCATTTCCCTTATCGACTTCCTGTTATTTTGTTAAAGAACTTTGAAGTTAGACGGCACAGTTTGCCTTTAACAAATAAGTGCTGGCTTTCTGTAATTAATCCACATTTGTTCAAATGACTACCAATCCGCAGTGATTATTTGTAGAACTTCCCCATCACCTAGGATAAAATGACTTACCTAGTTTGTCCCTGAGGATGCTGATTGCAAAATGGATGCCACATGGATGGGAGTAGGGTGGCTTGATATTCTCAGGAGATGGCCAGAAGGATTACTCAAGCTGTTGAAGAACAGTGTCTGCAGGAGGTATGCTCTTGCTGCCTCGGTAAAGCAGCCAACATAATCAAAGACCTCACCCACACCAGACATTCTCTCTTCTCCCCTCACCCATCAGGCAAAAGATACAAAAACCTGAAAGTGTGACCCACCAGGCTCAAGGACAGCTTCTATCCCACTGTTATAAGACTATTGAATGGTCCCCTAGTACAATAAGATGGACTCTTGACCTCACAATCTACCTTGTTATGACCTTGCACCTTATTATCTACCTGCACTGCATTTTCTCTGTAGCTGTGACACTTTACTCTGCATTCTGTATTGTTTTACCTTGTACTACTTCAATGCACTGTGTAATGAATTGATCTGTATGAACGGTATGCAAGACAAGTTTTTCACCGTGTCTCAGTACATGTAACAATAATAAACCAATTCCAATTCTTTGTGCAAGGGGACAAAGGAGACCTTCCAGGACTACAGCTTAGTGCTCCTGGCAGTAAGTGGCCTGGAACATCCCTAAGGACGTGAGTGTGGTCTTTGAATGCCTGTGCTTTGGGAAGACCTGCAATGCAGGGAAATGCCCAAGTCCCATTCTGCCCCTGTGAGCAGAAGGAAAATAGATGAAGTTGTAAATAAAAACAAATATTTTAATAATCAGCAGTTCAGAAGCAAAGAAACAGTTCAAGTTTCAGGTTGAATACCTGTTACCAGAACTGAAAGAGAAAACAGGCTAATTTTAAGTTAGTGAGTGAAGGGGGGGATGGATAGGGAAGAGAACTGATAGATAAATGAGGAGAGTCGGAGAAAAAGAAAATAAACAAAGGAATATGTAAAAGCTGTAGAAACTGCCCAGCACATCCAAAAGTGTCAGTGGAGAGAAAAACTGAGCTAATATTACAGATGGATGATTCACTGCAGAACTGGTAAATTCTGACAAAGTGAAAATATTCAGTATTGATTCCAGAGTCCATTGGGCTGACAGAAGAGGAGATGCTGTTCCTCATTCTTATATTGAGCCTTATTAGAACAGTGAAGGAGACCACAGACAGGTCAGAGTGGGACGGAGAATCAAAGTAATGGGCAACTGGAAGCTCAGGGTCACCTCTGCAGTCTAAACAAAAGTGCTCTGCAAAGCAATTATCCAATCAGCATTTGGATTCCCCAGTGCAGAGAGACCACATCGTGAACACTCAATGTGTTGTACTAGATTAGAGTAAGTGCAAATGAACCACTGCTTCATCTGAAAAGATTCCACCCTGGATGGTGGGAAAGGAAGTGGTGAAAGGACAAGGGGTGCATCTCCTGTGGTTGCAGTGACGAAGTGGTGTGAGAAGGGGAGTGATGGGGGAGGTGCACTAGAGGAACGATCGCTTTGGAATGCTAGAAAGGGAAGATATTCTGATGGTGAAATCTCATTGAAGATAGATAATATTAGATGTTGTCTCCTTGAGCATGGAGTTTGGATGACTTCCCTAATGCAGCAGTGAGAAAACTAAGATGTTTCTGGTCAAAACCCTGCATCAGGTTTGATCGGGACAGTCCTGATACAGGGGTTTGCCCCAAAACGGTGACAATTCCTTTTCTCTCACAGATGCTGCTTGACCCACTGAGTTCTTCCAGAAGATCATTCGTTGCCCCAGATTGCAGCATCTGCTATCTTTGTCTCTAAACTGGGATGTGGCAGATGTCAGCGACCATAACCAGGAATGATCCTGAGGCTAGGAAGCTGAGAGTGATTTTTGACTCCTGAGCTCTATGGGATA
This sequence comes from Pristis pectinata, assembly GCF_009764475.1. Lineage (NCBI taxonomy): Eukaryota > Metazoa > Chordata > Chondrichthyes > Rhinopristiformes > Pristidae > Pristis > Pristis pectinata. The sequence goes on from NC_067406.1 coordinate 22,441,488, forward strand.
AAACAACACTCATGAGGTCAGGACAACAAGTACAATTTGAATTAAATGGCATGGTTTTAGGGGAAATGGGATTAGCAAAAACAGAAGTTACAAAAGCCTGAAAGCAGGTACCACCAAACTAGAGGACAGGTTATATCCCACTGTTATAAGAACATAAGAAATAGGAGCAGGAGTAGGCCATCGAGCCTGCTCTGCCATTCAACAAGATTATGGCTGATCTGGCCGTGGACTCAGATCTACCTATCTGCCTTTTCCCCATAACTATGCAAATATCTATCTAATGGTCTTAAATATATTTAATGAGGTAGCCTCCACTGCTTCCCTGGGCAGGGAATGCCACAGATTCACTACTCTCTGGGGGGAAAAGCAGTTTCTCCTCATCTGTCCTAAATCTATGCCCCCAAATCTCGAGGCTGTTTTCCCCTAGTTCTAGTCTCACCTACCAGTGGAAACAACCTTCCTGCCTCTATCTTATCTATCCCTTTCATAATTTTATGTTTCTAAGATCTCTTCTCATTCTTCTGAATTCCAGCAAGTTTGGTCCCAGGCAACTCAATCTCTCCTCATGGACTGACCCCCTCATCTCTGGAATCAACCTGGTGAACTTCTCTGCACCACCTCCAAAGCCTCAAGTAAGGAGACCAGAACTGCACACAGTACTCCATGTGCAGCCTCACCAGTAACCCTGTACAGTTGCTGCATAACCTCCCTGCTCTTAGATTCAAACCCTCTAGCAATGAAGGCCAACATTCCATTTGTCGTCTTGATAACCTGTTGCACCTGCAAACCAACCTTTTGTGATTCATGCACCAGCACTCCCAAGTCCCTCTGCACAACAGCATGCTGCAATCTTTCACCATTTAAATAATCTAATCTTCTATTTTTCCTTCCAAAGTGGATGACCTCACATTTACCAACATTGTATTCCATCTGCCAGACCCTTGTCCACTCACATAACCTATCTATATCTCTCTGCAGACTCTCCACATCCTCTGCACAATTTGCTTTTCCACTCAATTCAGTGTCATCAGCAAACTTAGATATGCTGCACTCAGTCCCCTCTTCCAAATCGTTAACGTATATTGTGAACAGTTGCAGGCCCAACACCAACCCCTGCGGCACCCTGCTCACCACTGATTGCCAACCAGAGAAACACCCACTTATCCCAACTCTCTGCCTTCTATTGGTTAACCAATCCTCTATCCATGCTAATACATTACCCCCAACTCCATGCATCCTTGTCTAATATCTTCTGGAACTCCAAGTACACAACATTCACCTGTTCCCCTCTATCCACTGGGCTCATTATATCCTCAAAGAACTCCAGTAAATTTGTCAAGCAGGACCTGCCCTTTCTGAATCCATGCTGTGGCTACCTGATGGAACCACTTCTATCCAGATGTCTCGCTATTTCTTCCTTAACGATAGCTTCAAGCATTTCCGACTACAGATGTTAAGCTAACTGGCCTAGAGCTACCTGCCCTTTGCCTACATCCTTTTTTAAACAGTGGTGTGATATTTGCTGTCTTCCAATCTGACAGGACCTGCCCAGAGTCCAGAGAATTTTGGTAAATTATCACAAACGCCTCTACTATAACTTCTACCATTTCTTTCAGTACCCTGGGATGTATCCCATCAGGACAGGGGACTTGCCTACCATTAGGACTACCTAAGACTATTGAATGGTTCCCTTGTACGATAAGATGGAGTCTTGACCTCACAATCTACCTCGTTGTGACCTTGCTGTTTACTTGCACTGCATTTTCCCTATACTGTAACATTTTATTCTGCACTCTGTTATTGTTTTACCTTGTACTACCTCGATGCACTGTGTAATGAATTGATCTGTATGAATGGTATGCAAGAAAAGTTTTTCACTGTACCTTGGTACATGTTACAATTAATAAACCAATTTACCAACTGTGGTTTCTCCCACTGGTGCATTTAAATTTTGTGTGTTGTACAGCTGTTGATATCATCTGGGGGCTGTTTATACCTGAAAAAATTTGTTATGGAGAACAAAAATTCCACTGATGAATGAGAAAATATATTTCCTGACATCTGGAAATGTAAACAAAATTGGGTTAGGCTGATTTCAAACAAGACAGCACTTGATATTTTAGGGAGTTGTGTGAATGAATTTCCAGCCCTATAGCTCATTTAGCTTAATATGTGGTGTTAGAAAATGACTATGGTCTGTAATAAAGGATGGAGTGATTGAACATCTTGATCACAAAGAAGCTGTGGGGATTTTTAAGGGGCAGGTCAAGCCTGATGGAATTTTTTGAAGAGGTGATTAAAGTAGGGGACAGGATTGTGAATACTTATGTTATTTTCTATGGACTTCTGGAAGGTGTTTGGTAAAACCCCTCATCAAAGTTTGTCAATAAAAGTTAACACTCATGGAATTGAAGGCAAGTTGTTTACCTGGCTTGAAAATTGGCTAAATGGCAAGAAACATTATTGGGATAATGGAAAGGTACTCAGGTTGGAAGGAGACGACTAATGGATACCTGTAGGGATCTGTGTAGGGGCCACAATTATTCATTATATTTATAGAAGATGGGATTGAAAACCAAGCTTGCTGATGATGCAGAGATAGATAACACTGCAGAAGCAAGAAATAAATAACACGGAGGTATTTGTAGATGGAGCAAATGGGCAAAACTGGACGATCTCATATTTGCCTGCACTGGAATCCATTTGGTAGAGGAAAACAAATTAAAATGCAATTGCTGGAATCCAAAACAAGAACAGAAATGCTGGAAGAACTCAGCAGGTTGAGCAGCATCTGTAGAAAGAGAAAGCAGTTAACAGATTAGGTCGAAGACCTTCCATCAACTGAGTTCTGAAGCAGTTTTGATGAAGGGTCTTCGACCTGAAACATTAACTGTTTTCTCTGTCCACAGATGCTGCTCGACCTGCTGAGTCCTTCCAGCATTTTTGGATTCCAGCAATTGCATTTTAATTTGTTTTCCTCTACCAAATGGATTCCAGTGCAGGCAAATATGAGATTGTCCAATTTAGACTGAACCTTTGCTCCACACATTAACTGTCCTTCAGTTTCTGTCCTTACAGAGATTGATAATAAATATTAATGGAATCAAGAGGTACTTAGTGCAGGAAAGTGAGGCCAAAGTAAAAGACCAACCATAATCTTAAGTGGCACAACAGGCCTAACAGGCAGAAGGGATTACCACTGCTATTTCTGGTGTTCTTATTTTTTTGTTTAAGTAATCGAAAGATCTGAGTGCAATTCATTTGAACGTGCCACTTCCATAAATTAAGATATAATTCTTAAAACAAGCAACAATAAAAACTTTTTTTATCAAAGTGTATTTATATTTTTCTTCTGAAGAAAGATCGGCAGAGATGTGTGATCCTCACCATTCCGCTGCGAGCATTTTACTTTCCAGAAGCAGTAGCACAAAGCTATGAACACGATCAGTATTATGGGACTGATGGCTATCAGGATCCAGGTAATCAAATTCGTCTTAGTAGCGATACCTATATTAAACAAAAGACATTCTTCAAGATTTTATTGTTGTTCATCCTTGGGAGACAACATTATTAAGTGGCAGATGGAGTTCAATCCGGAGAAGTGTGAGGTGGTACACTTTGGAAGGACAAACTCCAAGGCAGAGTACAACATTAATGGCGGGATTCTAAGTAGTGTGGAAGAGCAGAGGGATCTGGGGGTTCATATCCACATATCCCTGAAAGTTGCCTCACAGGTGGATAGGGTAGTTAAGAAAGCTTATGGGATGTTAGCATTCATAAGTCGTGGGATCGTGTTTAAGAGCCGCGAGGTAATGATGCAGCTCTACAAAACTCTGGTTAGACCACACTTAGAGTACTGTGTCCAGTTCTGGTCGCTTCATTATAGAAAGGATGCGGAAGCGTTGGAAAGGGTACAGAGGAGATTTACCAGGATGCTGCCTGGTTTAGAGAGTATGCATTATGAGGAGAGATTAAGGGAGCTAGGGCTTTACTCTTTGGAGAGAAGGAGGATGAGAGGAGACATGAAAGAGGTATACAAAATATTAAGAGGAATAGATAGAGTAGACAGTCAGCGCCTCTTTCCCAGGGCACCAATGCTTAATACAAGAGGCCATGGCTTTAAAGTAATAGGTGGGCAGTTCAAGGGAGATATCAGAGGAAGGTTTTTGACCCAGAGAGTGGTTGGGGCATGGAATGTGCTGCCTGGGGTGGTGGTGGAGGCAGGTACATTGGTCAAGTTCAAGAGATTGCTAGATAAGCATATGGAGGAATTTAAAATAGAGGGATATGTGGGAGGAAGGTGTTAGATAGTCTTAGGAGTAGTTTGAAGGTTGGCACAACATTGTGGGCCGAAGGGCCTGTATTGTGCTGTACTGTTCTATGATTCTGTGATTAACTACCCTTGAGAAGGAGGTGGTGACCTTCTTGGACTGCTGCAGGTGAAGCCGTACCACGTTCCTTTTGGGGAGGGAATTACAGAATTTTGTCAGGTTTGTATTTGCCTTTGCATTTTTTTAATGGAAATTATGATGTTCACCCAACAGCAAAGAAGGAACAGCGATATATGTGCAAGTTATGATAGTATGTGACTTGCTGTAGAGCTTGGAGATGGTGGTGTTCACAGCATCTGCTGCTTGTATCCTTCCAGATGTAGGAGGTTGTGGGTTTGCATTGTGGGCATCACTTGCAAGGCCAGCTTTATTAACCACTCCTGGTGTCCCTTGAGAAGGCAATAGTGAGTCTTTACAGTCTTTGAGGCAAAGGTTACAAAGGTTTTGGCACATTACTGCCAAAACTTTGACCTGACAACATTTGGGAAGTATTGTTGAAGAAACTTTGCTGCAGCAAATCCTGCAGATAGTGCACAATGTTGGTGGTGCTGAATTGAGAGTGTGTTTTAGCATTATTCACTAATCACAGTGAGACATACACCAAAGGAGGTTAGAGGAACCTTATCCAAACTGGAATGCAATAGCCGAATTTAGAAGTCCCCTACTTCCTAAGGAAAAGTTTCATTTTATTTTTATATGTATCTGCAGTTTATTCACTTAACTCATCTTAACTGCATGTTCTGGAAATCCGAAATGAAAACAGGAAATGCTGGAAACATTCAGTGAGTCAGGCAGCTTCTAGAACACAGAACAGTACAGCACAGGAACAGGCCCTTCAGCCCACAATGTTGTGCCAAACTAATTAAACAAGTAATTAAATGCCCAACTAAACTAGTACCTTCTGGTGACGCAAGGTCCATATCCCTCAATTCTCTCTCTGTGGGGAGAGAAAAAGAGTTAATGTTTTCATCAAAACCATTAAAGATTACCAACCCAAAACTTTGTCTTTCCACAGATGCTGGTTGATCTACTGAGTATTCCCAGTGTTTTCTGTTTTTATTTTGTCTGATTTCAAATTCATCTCCATTTGGTTGTTTGTATCTTTAAGTCTGGATTACAAGAGTAAACTTTAAAATTATATAAAATAGTCAAACAATTTAAACACCAAAGAATGCAGAATTACAGTTCCAGGATGCCAAGCCATCTCCCTGTAACCATTTGTTACCTTGCTCAATGAGTTTTTGGAGGATATTTAACTGTTGCTATTTTACAGTCTGTATTGAAATATTCCCAAGGTGCAATCATATAATGTTCCAGCAGAGGTCACTAGAATAGCAATCTTCAGCAAGAACCCAATGCCCTCGAAACCAATTCAACACAGAACCACTGTACAGCTCAGATGCACATGGTCCAGAAATTAGTCTGCTGGTTTTAAAGCATCATTAGCAAACTTCCTAATGCTGCTTTAAAAATCTCTTAACAAAATATAAAATTTATAAGGTTCCCCTTTGCAATGCTACTCAAGAACAGCGAGTGTTAGGGATGGAATTCTTTATGTTATTGGCACCTTTCTTCAAAGTTCTGATCTTGGGAAGTGAGTCTGCACTTGGATTTCTGGACCATGTGCATCTGAGCTATAAATCCACTTCTAAGATTCATCCTCCACATTATTAGCATAATTTGACAGCCCAGTCTGTACATATATTAAAGTCCTCCACAATAATCATAATACACCTGTTACGTGGGACCTCTAATTTCCATGTTTATAATGTGTCCTAAATTGCAAGTGCTATGCTGGAGGCCTATTAACAACTCCCATCAGTGTTTACTGCTCCCTGCTGCTTCCTATTTCCACTTAAACAAATTCTAAATCTGTACCACAATCAGCAAAAATCCCTTCTAATTACTGCACTGATCTTATCCTTTATTAACAACATTAATAGACCACACTTCATTATAGGAAGGATGTGGAAGCTTTAGAGAGGGTGCAGAGGAGATTTACCAGGATGCTGCCTGGATTGGAGAGCATGTGTTATGAGGATAGGTTGAGTGAGCTAGGGCTTTTCTCTTTGGAGAGAAGGAGGATGAGAGGTGACTTGATAGAGGTGTACAAGATGATAAGAGGCAAAGATCGAGTGGACAGTCAGAGACTTTTTCCAAGGGCAAAAATGGCTAACACGAGGGGACATAATTTTAAGGTGATTGGAGGAAGTTATAAGGGGGACGTCAGGGGTAAGTTTTTTACACAGAAAGTGGTGGGAGTGTGGAACGCACTGCCAGCAGAGGTTGTGGGGGCAGATATATTAGGGACATTTAAGAGACTCTTAGATAGACACATGAATGATAAAGAAATGGAGGGCTATGTAGGAGGGAAGGGTTAGATAGATAATAGAGCAGGATAAAATGTCAGCACAACATCATGGGCCGAAGGGCCTGTACTGTGCTGTAATGTTCTAAAAAAAAATTTAACTCACCTCATTTACCTTTTTTTGTTTCCTTCCTAAACCCTGGTTCCTGACTGAAGTAACCCTGTAGCCATGTTTCTGTACTAACAATTAGATTATACCAATTTATCCATTTATGATTATTGGTGCCATCCAGCTGTTGGGGATGCAGCTTGCATTTATTTACACAGTAGCACCTTCAAATGTGGCCTTTTAACATCTTTCTGTACTCTGACCCTATCTGCTGCTTACCTTTGTTTCACTTGCCCTTGCTACATTTCTGTTTCCAGCTTTATTTCCCTCCCTCCCGTCTCTCCTCCCAGGTTCCCATTCCCCGAGTGTGAACCCTCCTCAAATGGGACTACTTTAAACTAAGATACCTCCTTTCTTTGATTAGTATTGCTTGTGTTGATGGTGCATCTGTAACAGAATACATTCCTTTGGCTTCCTCAGGAGTCTTTGCCTTTTTTTTAATTATCTTTAAATTATAAGGAGAGACTGAATAAACTGGGACTGTTTACTCTGGAGCGTAGGAGCCTGAGGGGTCACCTTAGAGAAGTTTATAAAATCATGAGGGGCATAAATAAGGTGAATGGTCATAGTCTTTTTCCCAGTGTAGGGGAGTTTAAAACTCAAGGACATAGATTAAAGGTGAGAGAGGAAAGACTTAAAGGGGACCTAAAGGGCAAGTTTTTCATATAGAAGGTGGTGGGTATAAGGAACGAGCTGCCAGAGGAAGTGGTAGAGGTGGGTACAACTGTAACATTTAAAAGGCATTTTGTACAGGTATGTGGACAGGAATCGTTTCGAGGGATATCAGCCAAATGCAACTCGGGTAGGCACCTTGGTCAGCATGGGCACGTTGGGCCAAAGGGCCTGTTTCCGTGCTGTATAACTCTATGACTCTATCTGGAATGGCAATCAGGATCTGTCTGGATGGGAAAACTGCATGAAACGTACAGGGCTGTTGGGTATGTTTAAGTCGTAAGGTATATATACACAATGAATTATCTTACCAAAGACTTTTAACATTGTTCCTTTTCCTCTTGCTCGACGGACTGGTGGTGGTATCTCCACGAATACCTCACAAAGATACAATGCAGAGTCATTTAGAGAGGCATTCAGAATGGTGAGGCTTGAGTAGTTCATTTCAACAATGTACTCTGCCCTTTCATCTCTGTGTTTTCCTGCGATGTTTGTAAAAATGTTGATGCTGTCCTTCAGCCAATTCACTCTGACACTCTCGATCTGGCTGGTGTTCCAGGAACATGCCATCATGACACGATCCCCCTCAGAAATATTGACCTCTGGAGGGTGCTGAATAATTTTTAAATCCGCTGTTTCATCTGTGAAGAAAAAGAGACAATATGATATACACCTGGAGGGCTGCTCAGTTACCTATCTCTGCTCCCACTTCTCTGAAGGAGGTAGATACTCCGGGACAGGAAACCTATTGCAGCTGCTTTCATCTCATACACTGTATGCTGCACTACATTACATTGTTGCTCTGACACTAACCCTGCTGCAAAGTAAATGACACCTCTCCAGTATCAGCCTCAGCCCAGAGTTGGAATGGCATGTTGGTGGAGCAACGGGTGCTGCTGCCTCACTGTTCCAAGGATCCAGGTTCGATCCTGACGTTGGGTGCTGTCAGTGTGGAGTTTGCATGTTCTCCCCCTGACTACACGGGTTTACTCTGGGTGCTCCAGTTTCTGCTCACGTCCCAAGGATGTGCTGGTACATGAACGGCTTCTGTAAATTACCACCTAATGTAGCTAAATGGCAAAATAATCAACAGGAATTGGTGGGTATGTGAGGGGGAATACAACACTACATGTAAATAAGATATCTTTATTAGTCACATGTACATCAAAACATACAGTGAAATACATCTTTTGCGTAGAGTGTTCTGGGTGCAGCCCACAAGTGTCGCCACGTTTCCAGCGCCAACATACCATGCCCACGACTTCCTAACCCATACGTCTTTGGAATGTGGGAGGAAACCGGAGCACCTGGAGGAAACCCACGCAGACACGGGGAGAACGTACAAACTCCTTACAGACAGTGGCTGGAATTGAACCTGGGTTGCTGGCGCTGTAATAGCGTTACGCTAACCGCTACACTACTGTGACCATGTAATATCAGCTCAGCTTGTTTCTCTTCCTTCCTTTCTCTTGTCTCTGGTAGTGCAGCATATTCCCGGCCTGACCTACAGGGCTTGTCCTGCTTTGCATTTTGCAATTCCCACACTGGTTTGGCTAGGTTCTTTGGTCTATGTTCTCACCCTCGAACTGCTCCCATCCACCCACAGATGCAGCCTGACCTGTTAAGTATTTCCAACATTTTCTATGTTTGTTAGAGATTACACATGTAGTTCAAACAATCCCTTGGGAGGAAAGGAATTGGGACGCTATGCTGCAACTTCAAGATATCTTTATTAGTCACATGTACATTGAAACACACAGTGAAATGCATCTTTTTTGTGTAGTGTGTTCTGGGGGCAGCCCGCAAGTGTCACCATACTTCCGGTGCCAACATAGCATGCCCACAACTTCCTAACCTGTACGTCTTTGGAATGAGGGAGGAAACCGGAGCACCCGGAGGAAACCCACGCAGACATGGGGAGAACGTGCAAACAGACAGTGGCTGGAATTGAACCCGGGTTGCTGGTACTGTAATAGCGTTACGCTAACTGCTATATTATCGTGCCTGCCCCAACACTACTGTACAAAGCACTGGTTGGACTGCACTTGGAATATTGTGTAGTTGGGCAAAAAGGTCAGTATGGACATGAGGGGCCAAAAGGCCTGTTTCTGTGCTGTACAACTCTGCAGTTCTATTACTAACTTGCATGCTAAAAACAGAACACAGAAGCAACAGCAGGTTTTGTTCCATGTTCATTTCACAATCTCTGTAGCTCAGATTTGAAAATTTCCATGACGAATGGTCAGTTTATCTTCAGTTAGTTTGGGCCAGATTCTTTCTCATCTCACTGAACCATACAGCTAATTTGTTAGTATTCAATGTTCTTCACGTTAAGTAAACATATTTTTAGTAGTGTCTGTATGAATTTTATGCTGGACTAATTTAAATTCTGTAATGGCTGTGTTTATTGAGGGCAGACATTCTGTTTGCACGCAGTTTTCCATTGCAGCACTATGACCACTTTGAACGACAATGGACTAATGGACTTTGTTTTCTTTCCTTCCCCCCTCCAAACTCCCTTGTCTTCCCTTATTCCTGTGGCTCCCTTCCCCGCCTTGATAACCTGCCCATTTCCTCTCCTCCCCTTCGCCATCCTTTATTCCATGGTCCACTGCCCTCTCCTACCGGATTCCTCCTCCTTCAGCCCTTTACCTCTTCTACCTGTCACCTCTCAGCTTATTACATCTTCCCACCATCCACCTACATCCCCCCTCTCACCTGAACTCACATATCCCCTGCCTGCGTGTGCTCCTCCCCCTTCCCCCATCTTCTTATTCTGGCTTCTGCCCTCTTCCTTTCCAGTCCTGATGAAGGGTCTTGGCCCAAAATGTCAACTGTTTATTTCCCTCCAGTGGATGCTGCCTGACCTGCTGAGTTCCTCCAGCACTTTTTACATATTGTTTTGTTTTCTTTTATTCTATTTGTGTCCTTCCTTATATACTTTGTTTTTCTTGTGAATGTTGAGTCTCTAATGCTAGGTGCCTGTGATGATGCTGCAAGGAGGTTTTTCTTTGCACCTGTGCCTACATGTGCATCTAATAATCAACTCAACTTAGAGAACATAGAACAATTACAGCACAATTCAGGCCCTTTGGCCCACAAAGCTGTGCCGAACATGTCCCTACCCTAGAAATTACTAGGCTTACCCATAGCCCTCTATTTTACTCAGCTCCATGTACCTATCTAACAGTCTCTTGAAAGACCCTATCGTCTCAGCCTCCACCACTGTTGCCGGCAGCCCATTCCGCGCACTCACCACTCTCTGAGTAAAAAAACTTACCCCGATATCTCCTCTGTATCTACTCCCCAGCACCTTAAACATATGTCCTCTTGTGGCCACCAATTCAGCCCTGGGGAAAAGCCTCTGACTATCTACCCTATCAATACCTCTCATCATCTTATACACCTCAATCAGGTCCCCCCTCATCCTCCGTCTCTCCAAGGAGAAAAGGCCAAGTTCCCTCAACCTGCTTTCATAAGGCATGCTCCGCATTCCAGGCAGCATCCTTGTAAATCTCCTCTGCACCCTCTCTATGGCTTCCACATCTTTCCTGTAGTGAGGCGACCAGAACTGAGCACAATACTCCAAGTGGGGTCTGACCAGGGACCTATATAGCTGCAACGATACCTCACGGCTCCTCAATTCAATTCCCCGATTGATGAAGGACAATACACCATATGCCTTCATAACCACAGAGTCAACCTGCGCAGCCACTTTGAGCATCCTATGGACTCGGACCCCAAGATCCCTCTGATCCTCCACACTGCCAAGAGTCCTACCATTAATACTATATTCCACCAACATATTTGACCTACTAAAATGAACCACTTCACACTTATCTGGGTTGAACTACATCTGCCACTTCTCAGCCCAACTCTGCATCCTATCTATGTCCCTCTGTAACCTCTGACAGCCCTCCAAACTATCCACAACACCCCCAACCTTCGTGTCATCTGCAAACTTACTAACCCACCCCTCCACTTCCTCATCCAGGTCGTTTATAAAAATCACAAATAGTAAGGGTCCCAGGACAGATCCTTAAATTATGTGTTAAAGTGTGCTCCTAATCTGTGTCACAATATACTTATGTTGTGAACTGCCTGGAATGGAATGTATTGATATTGGTTTATTATTGTCACTTGTATTGAGGTACAGTGAAAAACTTGTCTTGCATACAGTTCATACAAAGCAATTCATTACACAGTGCAGATACATTGAGCTAGTACAGAGTGCATTGAGGTAGTACAGGGTAAAAACAATAACAGAATACAGAGTAAAGTGTCACAGCTGCAGGGAAGTGCAGTGCAGGTAGACAATAAGGTATAAGGTCATATCAAGGTAGATTGTGAGGGCAAAAGTCCATCTCATAGTATAAGGGAACCATTCAATAGTCTTATCACCGTGGGATAGAAGCTGTCCTTGAGCCTGGTGGTATGTGCCCTCAGACTCCTGTATCTTCTGCCTGATGGGAGAGGGGAGAAGAGAGAATGACCTGGGTGAGTAGGGTCTTTGATTATGCTGGCTGCTTCATCAAGGCAGCGAGAAGTATAGACAGAGTCCATGGAAGGGAGGCTGGTTTCCGTGATGTGCTGGGCTGCGTCCACAACTGAGTCACCTGAATGTCACCTGAAGCAATAATGAGAATGTGAGGCAAAGACTGAATAGGATCAAAACCAAATGGAACATTGGTCAAATCCATCAGTCATTATCTTCTGAAGATGCATTTAGATAAGAAAAGATAAGATCTTTATTAGTCGCATGTACATTGAAACATGCAGTGAAATGCATCTTTTGGATAGAGTGTTCAGGGGGCAGTCCGCAAGTGTCGCCACGCTTCCGGCACCAATATAGCATGCCCACAACTTCCTAACCTGTATGTCTTTGGAGTGTGGGAGGAAACTGGAGCACCCGGAGGAAACCCACACAGACACGGGGAGAACGTACAAACTCCTTACAGACAACAGCCAGATTTGAACCCGGGTCGCTGGCACTGTAATAGCGTTATGCTAACCGCTACACTACCGTGCCTGCCTATGTATCAAAGACACACATAAGTTTCCCAGACACAGTGAAACCTCAGTCTCTTAACCACAAGAAGGAAGCAGGACAGTTGTGATAAGCAAGAAATTGACGTATATAAGAAATGGTTGAAAAATGAATAAATATCTTGCTTTTAACTACACCTGTCCAAACAGTGCACTAGGCATCTGCATAGAGTTGATTGATACCAGCTTCACCTTAACAGGCTGGTTAGTCTAAGAAGAAGAAGAAACAAAATGCACAGAAGAGACAACTGCTCATAATCTGCCAGCCGTCTGCTCACTCTGGGTCCAGTAATTCTGCACAAGTCATGGACCATGCTTTTGCTTTACAGTTATTAAAATGCAATTGTTGAATGTTGAATGAAATAGCTTTAGGAAATGCCTATGCCAATAGTGGTTGCCATTGATAGACTAACAGCTTACATCTGTCTCTCTCCCCCCATTACCTCTGTTTAGACAAAAATAACCTGGATTTGGAAATCCATGGTATGCTTGTTAAATTTGCAGAAGGTAAAACAGAGAGATCAGTTTGGGTGAAGGATGTTGTTAAGTTTTTATAGGAAGATTTAGCTGAGTTATGCAGGTGGGTACAATATGTTCCCAATTAGAAAGAAAAATGAACTACCTAGGCAGAAAATAAAGGGAATATTATTTAGAGGAAGAGATTGTAAACATTGCTGGTTTTATAATAAGTACTTTTCCAAGACACTGACACTGGAGTTGTCACTTTCAAAACTGAGACAATTTTGCAAGTAATGATAAAATCAGAGTGGTAGGTTCCAAGGAGGCTGTTGTCCATTATGTCAGTCCCACCACTTTCTCAGGTTTGCCCCATTGCTTGATTCTCCCCATTCTCCTGCAATTTTGTTCTCCTTTAAGCCTTATTCCCACTCTATTTTCAAAGCTACCATTGAACCTGTAACCACCACCTATCAGGCAATGGATTCTACTGGAAGCTTTCTAGTGGTGGACGAGAAAGAGAGGGGATGAGAACAAAAGAAACAGGAAAAAAAGTAATAGTGTGAAACCGAGAAACTATTAAAGAAAACAAAAGGTTTTCTCAGATCTTTAGCTGAAGGAACTGAGTTCTTTTTAGCAGTTTCAACCTGTTGAAAACTACCGAAATAAATTGCTTTACTATTTACTGTAGGCATGAGGGAATAGCTATGTCAGCACAACATTGTGGGCCGAAGAGCCTGTTCTGTGCTGTACTGTTCTATGTTCTATGTTCTGTGTTCTATTGTTTAATGTAAGGGATACATGTTGCTTGAGTGAGCAGTAATTTGCTTCACATATTTAGGATTAAGCCACAACTAAGTTAAATGTCTAACACCCCTGTAAAATGACTATTAAGCTATTCAGATAATATTGATCATCCACACATTTTCAGTTTACTTCCAACAAGAAAGAATGGGATGGGAACATTGCTTGACTTTTGATATTTCCTTTATTGCTTATGATAATTTATTGAAAGAAAATAATTAATTGCTGTATTGAGCCTGAATGATGAATAATTAATCAACACATCATGAACCAAGTAATGGAACTTAACCATAAAAATCTTTGCAGTATTTGGTTTCCATGACAGAATTTCCAACAACCCACTCGAAAACCACATTCTGTCTGCACAGAGCAGCGGTACAATACAACTTCCACACAAGGGCAATTGTTCATGGACTTGACAAGTTACTTGGTCAGTCCTATAAATAGGTAGATTTATCTGTGCATTTACTAAAGCACATCTTATAACCATTTCATTTAGTTCCGAAATGGAAAAAAACAATAATAGGTATGTTTCCTGTGCATGCTGATTACAAGGACTAGGCTGAAGCTAGATAAGGCTCTTTTGTCTTTAGGTTCTTTTGCAGTTATTTCTCCATATTAAACAAGATAGAACATAGAACATTACAGCACAGTACAGGCCCTTCGGCCCACAATGTTGTGCTGACATTTCATCCTGCTCTAAGATCTAGCTAACTCTTCCCTCCTGCATAGCCCTCCATTTCTCTATCATTCAGGTGTCTATCTAAGATTCCCTTAAATGTCCCTAATGTATCTGCCCCACAACCTCTGCAGGCAGTGTTCCATGCACCCACCACTCTCTGTGTAAAAAAAACTTACCCCTGACATCCCCCTTATACCTTCCTCCAATCATCTTAAAATTATGTCCCCTCGTAATTCAAGATATATTATACAGTGCCCTCTGCAACCTCAAACACTTCATAATCAGTGAGGTACTTTCCTTTTAGCATAGTTGTATAATGTCAGAAATCCTATAGCTAATTAATGCACAGCAAGCTCCCAAAATTGCAATGTGATAATGACCAGAAAATTGGTAGAAGTAATCAAGGATGTTGCAGAGATGTAGAATTCTGGAACCTTACTTTGAACAAATCAGTGACCACAGCTGAATGCTAGACAAGGATGGGGATATTCTGTTTAGCTGCCTGTTGTGAGAGGGTTAAGGAGAAAGTTCTCAAAATTTGTTTTCAGGTGTTTAACTAAGTGGGAACAAGAGAAGATCAAACAGTTATCATAGCTTTCTCTTAGAAATTCTATCACTTATTGTATATAATTATTGTGCCATTCAACAGAATTTCCGGGCATGTGGGTCTTTCCAGTTATATACACAAAATGACAGAAGAAAAACCTGTTGTTAACTGAAATCAGAGACTTATCACTTGCATTACAAAGTCAGACATTTTCCTTCCAGGTACTCCATGTTCTGTAGCAACAAACAATCTGCTGGAGGAACTCAGTGGGTCGAGCAGCATCTGTGGGAGTGAAGGAATTGTCGATGTTTTGGGTCGAAACCCTGCATCAGGACTGATCTATGTTTTGTGTTGCACTAATGCATGGAGGCACCCAGACATGAACAGTGGCATCTAGTGGAGAACAACACTCATCTAAACACTACTTGTATAATTTTTGTTCAGATACACAGAGCCACATTTTAGCATAGGCCACTCATGTAGAAGAGACCTTTGGAAGATGTGGGAGTCATTAAAGAGATCCTGTTTCATTGGTTTCCAGCATGTGGAGTCTAAGACTGGGAAACAGACCTACTTTAACTTAAAATCTACCCCTCTTGTCTGCTATCCTTGGATCTTTGACATTGGTGGTGAGCCCAGTCTTCTCCAACCTGGCCAACATGATCCACTCCAACTGGAACCTGATCACTTCCCATGCCGAGACAGTCTGTTTCCCTATCCATCCCAGCCTACCTTTCTTTGACCCAGATCCAGTGGTACCATGCACAGGCTTTGTGTGCAGAGTGTAAGTGGGATTCTATTGCTCACCACTCAATAGAATTCTGCAGCACCAGATGCACATTTGCTCACTGTGTACCACCCATTTCCAGTGGCAAAGGACTTCTGAGTGAAGTGTAGAAAAATGTTTTAGGGTTGGTGGGGGTGATAAGGTGGCAGAAATAATTGGGATTAAGGACATCTTTTGGTGGGGGGGAGGGGGAGGAATTAGTGTTCAGATCACTGAAAATAAACTGAGCTCTGTTTACAAGGGTCAAGAGTTAAGAGGCCTAAGACTTACATTTTTTCAACTATATTTGAGACCAGTCTTTATTATAGACCAATCAGCTTCAGTCATTGTACTTAACACTATGTTTTACCTCAACAGCCAGGAATTTAATGAATTGCTACTAACCTAACAGTACATGCAATCGTGACCAACTGACAGCAGAGCTTAACAGGAAGAGGTAAGCCTCAGGCCTGAAGTTTGCTGTTATTATTCTCGTGACTCATCCCCAATTAAGTGTTACAGAGTCTTTACATTTACCACAAAGATGTAAGTGTGAACATTCAAGCAATAGAAGATGGACAACCACTGTGAGAAGGTCTCAGTGAGTTAGGGGAATGGGCTAACTGCTGGTAAATAAGAACTAACTAAGGGCAGTGTAGCTTTATGCATATGAGCAGAACCACAAGAGTGCTAAACAGCAAATGCAGCATGTAACAAAGAGGGCTAAACAATCTTACAACTAATGGATCAGATCAAAATTCTGCACATCTGCCAAATCCGGTTTTGAGTGACGTTGGACAAATAAACAACAAATGGGAGAAGAATGTTCCCATGCTGAACGATTGTAGAGTCCAAGGGAAGGGCTGAAGCATTTGCAACCATGTCCAACCAGAAGTGCTGAATAGCTTATCTACTTCAGCTTCCCCCTGATATCCCACCATCACAAAAGCCGTGCTTTGACCTATTTGATTCACTCTTCATGATATCAAGAAACAGCTGAAAGCATCTGGACCAAGCAACATGTTAGCTATAGTACTGAAGATTTAGAACATAGATCAGTACCAGCTGTGTGTACCTTGCACTCCATTGCCAGCTGTGACCCTAGCCATGGTGTTTCAGTACAGTCACAACGCTACCCAACAATACGAGAAACTGCCCAGATTTGTCCTCTCACAAAAAGAAGGAAGAGTTCAACCTGGCAAATTACTGCCCAGCCAGTAGGCATTGGAGGTATAATCAACAATGCCATTGAGCGGCACTTGCTCAAGGTTTGATATGTTTGGATATAGTTTGGGTATAGCCAAGACCATTTGGCCCAGACCTGATCACAACCTTGCTCCAAACAGAGACAAAAGAGCTGAATTCCAGAGTTGAGATAAGAGTGATTGTTCTTCAAATCAAAGCTGCATATGACTGAATGATGTGTGGAGGAGCCCTGATAAAACTAAAGTTAATGGCATCGAGGGGAAAAAACTCAAATTGTTGGAGTTATACCTCACACAAAGGAAGATGGTTATTGTTTGTAGAGGTCAATTATCCCAACCCCAAGACATCTCTGAAGGAGTTCCTCAGGGTCTATCAGCTTCAGCTGCTTCATCAATGATGTTTCTTTCCATTACAAGTCCAGTAGTGGGGATGTTCACTGATGATTGCTCAATGTTCAATTCCATTCTCAACTCGTCAGCAAATGAAACAGTCCATGTCTACATGCAGCAACATTCAGGGATAGGCTGAGAAGTGGCAAATAACATTTGCACATTCAAGTGACAGGCAATGACCATTTCTGATGAGAGAATCTAACCACGCTTTGATGACCAGTGGCATTACCACCACCAAGTCCCCCACTATAAACATGCTGAAACTCAGCTGGATCAGCTGTCTGAGCACTAGGGTTACCAAAGCAGGTCAAAGACTGAGTGACTCATTTTCTGACACCCCATAGCTTTTCCACCATTTACAAGGTGTAGGTAGGGAGCATGATGGAATACTCCCTGCTGGCGTGGATAAGTATAGCTCAAACACTATTTAAGTCAAAGCAACTCACCTGAATGACACACCATCCACCCCAAATATTCATCCCCTACACCACCAGCACATCATGAAACATTTCACTAGTCTTTCATAGTCTTTGGGCCCAAATCCTGGAAGCTCCCCCCCCCCCCCCCCACCCCCACAATAGCATAAAATTTGACACTTGAGATAAAGAGATGTCAGGGCTCTAATCTTGTATTCAAGTAGATGAGATAATGAGCAGAGGGGTTCTGAAATTTGGAGTCTGGCAGTTGAAGGTATGGCTGCCAATGGTATGGTGATTAGCACAACACTATTACAGCGCCAGCGACCTGGGTTCAATTCCGGCCACACTCTGAGGAGTTTGTATGTTCTCACTGTGTCTGCGTGGGTTTCCTCTGGGTGCCCTGGATTCCTCCCACATTCCAAAGACGTATGGGTAGGAAGTTGTGGGCATGCTATGTTGGCGCCGGAAGCATGGCGAGACTTGCGGGCTGCCCGCAGAACACTCTACGCAAAAGATGCATTTCATGGTGCGTTTCGATGTACATGTGACTAATAAAGATATCTTAAATTCAGGGAAGATCAAAAGGTCAGAACTCGAAGAGTACAGGTATGTAAAAACATTGTAGAGCTGGAAGAGTTTACAGATGGCATGAAGGGAATTTGAAAATAACAATGAAAATCACTTTATTTTGGCATGATAGTTACACTTGAAATGTAATCCCTGTTGTAATATTTTTTACTCCAGTTAATATCCTAACGTCCAAAGTCGTATGTCATTTAAAGGACAAAGAAAATGAACTTTGCTCAATAATTTAGTAAAACAATCAGCCTCTCTCTGCGTTGTTTACAGTGCTTACTATTGATATGTGATCTGATTAAATGACAATAAAATTAAAACAAAAATATAGAAAATAGGAGCAGGAATAGGCCATTTAGCCCTGTGCTCCTGCTCCACATTAAATAGAACCACAGTTGATCATCTATCTCAGTACCATATTCGTGCTCTCTCCCTATAATCCCATGATGTTTTTTGCATCTACAAGTATATCTATCTCATTCTTAAAAATATGTTGCGGCTTGATCCCTGCAGTCCTCTGTGGTAGTGAATTCCACAACCTGTCACTCCCTGGGTGGAAAAAATTCTCCTCAGCTCAGTCCTAAATCTCTTGCCCTGTAACCTGGGATTGTGGCCCCCTCATTCTAGATGCCCCAGCCAGAGGAGAAATCCTTTACATGTCCAATCTGCATTGCCGGAAAGGACTTAATAAATTTCATTTAGTTCTCCTCTCATTCTTATAAACTGTGTTGAATAAAAACCTAATTAACTTCATCTCTCCTTGTATGTCAGCTCTGCCATTCCAGGAATTAGTCTAGTGAATATTCACTGCTCTCTCTCAATGGCATGTATGTTATTTAAGAGGTAAGGAGACCAAAACTGTTCACAATACTCCAGGTGTGGTCTCACCAAGGCCATATATAATTGTACCAAGACATCCGTGCTTCTATACTCAAATCCTTTCATTATGAAAGTCAACAGATTACTTGCCTTCTTAACTGCTTGCTACGTGTTTTGTTTCGGCGGCTCATCTACAAGGACACGGACGTCAACACTTTTCAGCATAAACTTTAAATAATATATCTGCATTCTGTTTGTTACTAATGTGGATAACTTCGCATTTATCCACATTATACTGTATCTGCCATGTTCTTGCCGACTCACTCAATCTATCTAGTTTGCCTTGAAACCCCTTGCATCCTCTTCACAATTTATAATCCCACCCAGTTTAGTGACAGCAGCAAATTCTGAAATATTACATTTGGTTCCCTCATTTAAATCATTGATAACTATTATGAATGGCTGATGCCCAAGCACTGATCCCTGGACTATCCACCAGTTACATTTGTCATTCTCCAATTTGCTTGAACTATCCCATAATCTCTAGAATTCTGGAAAATTCTGTTGCATCCACTGTTTCCTTGGTTACCTTTAGTCTTCTAGGATGCAAATTATCATGTCCTGGGGATTTATCAGCTGCCATTAATTCCTCCAGCACTATTTTCTTACTAATTTCCCTTAATTCTTCACTTTCATTAGATTGCTAGTTCCTTAATGTTTCTGGAAGTTTACTTGTATCCTCTTCTGTGAAGGCAGAACTGAAATATCTGTTTAATTGCTCCACTGTTTCTTCATTTCCCAGGATGAATTCTCCCACTTCTGTCGGAGACTTACGTTTGGCTTCACTTTGACTTTCTCTTTTTAGATATCTGTGGGAACTTTTAGAGTCTACTTTTATGTTCCCTGCAAATGTGCTATTTTAATCAATTTATTTGTCTTCCTTAGCTGAAATCTAAACTACTCCCAATCCTCAGGTTTGCTACTTTGTCTGGCAATCCTACTCCTCTCTGAATTTAATACTATCTCTAACTAATATTAGCCATGGTTGGTCATTTATCCTTGTGTAATTTTTACGCCAGTCAAGAATGTACGTTTTACAGTCACTGTTCCTGTATTCCTTCTTTAAATGTCACATATTGCCTATCCAATATCATGCCTTTTATGAAACTCCTCAATCCAGCATAGCAACTCACTTCTCATCCCTATATAATTTCCCTTGTTTAGATTCATTGTCCTAGTTTTGGATTGTAAGTTGACCATCTTAAACTTTCTCCCTACTGATTTAACTTATAACTTATTTTCCTGATTATTTCTCTGCAATAACTGTTGTAAATACTGATTCTGACTTCCTTCACTCTCTTGCCAGTCAAATTGATATCAATGAGTAGCGATATCCCTATGTCCCATATAACTTAAGAAAACCAGCCAAATAAACACTGTGGCTACTTGAGCAGTTGAGAATTGGGTAGCCTGCGATGTGAAACCCCCAGTTCTCTCCACCATCTACAGGCACAAGTGTGCTAGAATCCTCTCCAACTGCCCATATGAGTGCAGTTCCCACAGCATTGAAGAAGCTCAGCATCACCCAGGACATAAAGCCCACTTGGTAGACATCCCATTCACATCTCCCAACATTTATTCCCTCCACTAGCAAGCACAGTGGTTGCCATTATTTACCAGGTACAAAATGTGCTTCAGTTACTTGCCCACGATACTTGAACAGCACCTCCCAAATCCATGACCTTAATCATCGAGAAGGGCAGGGGCTTCAGGAACATGGCAACATCACCACCTGCAGTTTCCCCTCCAAGCATCTCCCTCAACATTGCTGTGTCTAAGTTTTCCACCCAGCAGCACTGTGGCAGTATCCTCACCAGAAGATCTGCAGCAGTTCAAGAGGATGGCTCATAGAGTCATACAGCACAGAAACAGGCCCTTCAGCCCAATTCATCCATGCCAACCAAGATGCCCATCTAAGCTAGTCCCATTTTCCTGCATTTTGCACACATCCCTCTAAACCTTTCCTATCCCTCTACCTGTCTAAGTGTTTTTTTAAATGTTGTTAATGCACCTGCCTCGACCGCTTCCTCAAGAAGCTCATTCCATATCTGACCACCCTCTGGGTGAAAAAGTTGCTCCTCAAGTTCCTATTAAATCTCTCCCTTCTCACCCTAAACCTATACCCTCTAGTTCTTGATTTCCCAACCCCGGGGAAAAGACTGTGTACATTCACCCTATCTATGGCCCTCATGATTTTATACACCTCTGTAAGATCACCCCTCATTTTCCTTCACTCCAATGAATAAAATCCTAGCCTGCTCAACATCTCTCTATAACTGAGTCCCTCGAGTCCTGGCAACATCCTCTTTTATGCATTCTTTCCAGCTTAATGGAATCACTCCTATAGCAGGGTAACCGAAACTGAACACAATATTCCAAATACGACCTCACCAACGTCCTGTACAACTGCAACATAACATCCCAGCTTCTATACTCAGTGCCCTGAATGATAAATGCCAGAGTGCTAAATGCCTTCTTCACTACCCTGTCTACCTGCAATGCCGCCACTGGAACCAATGGTGGTGGTTCATCACCACCTTCTCAAGGGCAATTAGGTATAGTAGTAAATGCTCACTTTGCTTGCGTAGCCTGCAATCTGAAAAAATGAATAATAATATAAAAATTCACCACTTCTTAATATAAAATCATCTGCATATTTGATGAACTAGAATGTTAGTGAATCAAAACCAGAACTCCACTTATGGGATGGCCAATTCTATGCATATCTACAGTTCATTATGCTGCCAAATCTAATTTTTCTATTTACCCACCAAATTCAAATTTTTAAGGTAAGATAAGATATATTTATTAGTCACATGTACATCGAAACACACCGTGAAATGCATCTTTTGCAAAGTGTGTTCTGGGGCAGCCCGCAAGTGTCGCCACGCTTCTGGTGCCAACATAGCATGCCCACAACTTCCTAACCCGTACGTCTTTGGAATGTGGGAGGAAACCGGAGCACCCGGAGGAAACCCACACAGACACGGGGAGAACGTACAAACTGCTTACAGACAGTGGCTAGAATTGAACCTGGATCACTGGTGCTGTAATAGTGCTACGCTAACCACTACACTACCATGCCTGCCCATGTTTGCAGTCCAACAATCAGTTCTGAAATGTAACACAAAAGTGAAAAACAAAAACAAAACAGCAGATAGAGTCATAGAGTAATACAACATGAAGACAGGCCCTTCGGCCTAACTCAGAGGATAGTGAGGGGAAGGGTAGGACCACTTAAGGATAAAGAAGGGAATCTATGTTTGGATGCAGGGATGTGGGTGAGGTTCTGAATGAGTATTTTTCTTCAGTATTTACCCAGGAAAGGGACATGCAGGATGCAGAAATTGGAACTGAGGGCATAAACATGTTAAGGCATTTAGAGGTCAAGGAGGAGGTAGTGTTAGGTCTCCTAAACAGTACTAAGGTGGATAAGTCCCCAGGGCCCGATGGGATATACCCCAGGTTACTGAGGGAGGCGAGGGAGGAAACTGCTGGGGTCTTGACCAGTATCTTTGTGTCCTCTTTGACCATGGGTGAGGTCCCGGAGGACTGGTGAGTGGCTAATGTTGTTCCGCCATTTAAGAAAGGAAGAAGAGAAAATCTGGGGAACTATAGACCGGTGAGTCTCATTTCAGTTGTAGGGAAATTGCTGGAGAAAATTCTTAGAGATAGGATATACGAGCATCTGGAATCCAATGGCTTGATTAGGGAGAGCCAGCATGGCTTTGTGTGGGGCAAGTCGTGTCTTACTAAACTGGTTGAGTTTTTTGATAAGGTGACGAGAGAGATTGATGAAGCAAGAGCTGTGGATGTCATCTATATGGATTTCAGTAAGGCATTTGACAAGGTCCCACATAATAGGTTAATCAAGAAAGTTCGGCTGCATGGGGTCAGTAGAGAATTGGCTGTGTGGATCCAGAACTGGCTTGCCCATAGAAGACAGAGGGTAGAGGTTGAAGGGACTTATTCGGGCTGGAGGCCTGTGAGTAGTGGTGTTCCGCAGGGATCTGTATTGGGACCTCTGCTGTTTGTGATGTACATAAATGGCCTGGATGAGTATATTGATGGGTGGGTTAGTAAGGTTGCAGACGATACCAAGACTGATGGAGTTGTGAATCGTGTAGAAGACTGGTGATGGATACAGCGTGATATAGATCAGTTGCAGATGTGGGCAGAGAAATGGCAGATGGAGTTTAACCCCAATAAATGTGAGGTGTTGCACCTTGGTAGGACTAATGACAAGAGGCAGTATACTCTTAAGGGCAAGACCCTTAAGAGTGTTGAAGAGCAGAGACCTTGGGGTGCAAGTCCATGGCTCATTGAAAGTGGCTACATAGGTAGACAGGGTAGTTAAGAAGGCTTCTAGAATGCTCGCTTTCATTAATCGGGGTATTGAGTATAGGAGTCCAGAAGTTATGATGTATCTCTATAGAACTCTGGTTAGGCTGCATTTAGAGTTTTGCATTGAATTCTGGTCACCTCACTATAGGAAGGATGTCGAGACTTTAGAGAGGGTGCAGAGGAGGTTTACCAGGATGCTGCCTGGACTAGAGGGCATATGCTGTCAGGAGAGGCTGGACAAACTTGGGCTCTTTACTCTGAAATGACGAAGGCTGAGGGGTGATTTGTTGGAAGTGTATAAAATTATGAAGGGCATAGATAGGGTAGACAAGCAATATCTTTTTCCCATTATTGAGTGATCCAATACAAGAGGGCATGCATTTAAGGTGAAAGGGGGTAGGTTCAGAAGAGACATGGGTGGTACGTTTTTTTACTGAGAGAGTGGTGGATGCCTGGAATGTGTTGCCTGATAGGGTGGTGGAGGCAAATTCATTGGGGGCTTTTAAGAGGGGCTTGGATGGGCACATGAATGAGAGGAAAATGGAGGGATATGGGCATTCCGTAGGCAGGAGGGATTAGCTATGTTGGCACAACATTGTGGGCCAAAGGGACCTGTTCTGTGCTGTGCTGTTCTATGCTCTATGTTCATCCATGCCAACCACGGTGCCCAACAAACTGGCCCCATTTGCCCGCATTGGCCCCACATTCCTCTAAACCTTTCCTATCCATGTACCTGTCCAAGTGCCTTTTAAATGTTGTTAATGTACCTGCCTCAATCACTTCCTCTGGGAGCCCATTCCATACATGGTCTACCCTCTGAGTGAAAAAGTTGCCCCGCCGTTTCCTATTTAATCTCTCCCCTCTCACCTTAAACCCATGCCCTCCAGTTCTTGATTCCCCAACTCTGGGTAAAAGATGAGGGGAACAAAAATCGAATTAGGTACAGCAATAGTGCTGGCCTTGCCTGCATAGCATACATCCTGAAAAATGAATAATAAACTAAAAATCCACCACCTCTTAATATATAATCATCTTCATGTCTGATGAACTAGAATGTTAATGAATCAAAACCAGAACTCGATTTATGGGATGGTCAATTCTATACATCTCTATGGTTCATTCATGTCACCAAATTTGATCTTTCTACTTACCCATCAAACTCAGTTTGAAGCCTGACAATCAGTTTAGGAATGTAGCACAAAATTGAAAAACAAAAAAAAACTGCAGATGCTGGAAATTTCAAATTAAAACAGCAAATGCTGGTGATGTTCAGCAGGTCTTTAAAAAACTTTTCCGCTCTCTTTGTTGAGACATCCGTTTGTCTCCTTTACTTTGTTCTCCATTGTTCGCCTTCTCTGTGACATAAAACATGCTTATTTTCTCGATGTTCCAGGTTTGATACTGGGTCATTGACCTGAACTGTTAACTGAGTAACTCTCTCCACAGAGACTACAGATGCTGGAACCTGGAGCAACAAACAATCTGCTGGAGGAACTCAGTGGGTCGAGCAGCATCTGTTGGGGGTGGGGGGGGGGGGGGGGAAGGAAAGTCCTGATACAAGGTCTGAACCTGAAACCTTGACAATTCCTTTCCTTCCACAGATGCTGTCGAGCTGTTGAGATCCTCCGGTAGATTGTTATTCTCTCCACAAGTGCTACTTTAACTGCTGAGTATTCCCAACAATTTGTGTTTTTTATTTGAATATATCATTATAGATCTGAACCTTCTGTTTAAGCCTACTTGAGATGTTACTCCTTAAATGAAAGATAACGACAATCCATGATCATTTGTATTGTTAGTAATAAAAATACATTTCAAAATCTAAAAACGTTTGCAGCAACTATGTTCTTACCTGCGGTAGCCACACAAGATAGAAGTAGCACGTGTTGAATTAAGAGTAAAAGTTTATTGTAAGGACTGGTGTATCTCAGCTCCATATCTTGACAGCTTAGAAGCTTCTCAGAAACTGAGATACATTGTGCCTTTTGTCTCAAGCCATGCCTTCAAGTTCTTCAGCTTCCTGTTAGTCAGAGACACAGCTTGCTACTAGCCCCATTTCCTGCTTACAGTTTAAATGAGTACTTTGATCTTTGGCTTGAATCAGATGGTAAATAGTAACATACATTTTGCTACACCAAGAACTGATATATATATGTATATATATATATATATACACACACACATATATATATATTCAAGAGCCAAAACACTAAAGAATAATATAACAATGGAAACAAAGTATTATTTTATATTAGAACATCGAGAATTACAGCACAGTACAGGCTCTTTGGCCCAAGATGTTGTGCCGACATTTTATCCTGCTCTAATATCCATTTAACCCTTCCCTCCCACATGGCCCTCCATTTTTCTATCATTCATGTGGCTATCTAAGAGTCCCTTAAATGCCCCTAATGTATCTGCCTCCACCACCTCTGCTGGCAGTGCGTTCAACGCACCCACCACTCTCTGTGTTTATATAAAAACAACTTACCTCTGACATCCCCCTTATACCTTCCTCCAATCACCTTAAAATTATGCCCCCTTGTGTTAGCCATTTTCACCCTGGGAAAAAGTCTCTGACTGTCCACTCAATCTATGCCTCTTATCATCTTGTACACCTCTATCAGGTCACTTCTCATTCTCCTTCTCTCCAAAAAGAAAAGCCCTAGCTCGCTCAACCTACCCTCATGAGACATGCTCTCCAATCCAGGCAGCATCCTGGTAAATCTCCTCTGCACCCTCTGTAGAGCTTCCACATCCTTCCTGTAATGAGACAACCAGAACTGACACAATACTCCAAGTGTGGTCTAACCAGAGTTCTATAGAGCTGTAATCCTAGAACTCTCCATCAACAATGAAAGCCAAACCTAATAAAGTGATATTTTGGGGTCAGATTATCACTCTAATACTATTCTAGTGCTATTCTGTTATGTTGAGCAACTCCTGCTTAAATTATTATGTCAATTAATGTTTAGGTTTCGTCAGATTTGCTGTTGTCCTAAGTGAGCCTGGGACCAAAGAAGTTAATGGATCCAAGCTCAGAGAGCTGTATGCAGAACTGAGATTTGTCCTTGTTGTTCTTCCACTCTTTATTCTGATCCTTCACTTCTTTGTTACTTAACTCCAGGTAGCTGCTGTCCCTCTCCAACATATCTGAATGGTTTGCCCATTTCCCACCAATATCAGCTCTTCCATCAGCAACCTTAAGGACCTATCTAGTTCATCCTTTTCTTCCTCATTTATATGATAACCCTAAATGATATCATAAATCGATTAGAATTAGATTAGGCACACCTGGGTAACCTTCCACATTGGTGGGAAAATTCCATTGTTAGACCCTAAGACTACAAGACATAGGAGCAGAATTGGGCCATTCGGCCCATCAAGTCTGCTTCGTCATTTGATCATGGCTGATTGATTTTTCCCTCTCAACCCCATTCTCCTGCCTTCTCCCCATAACCTTTGACACCCTTACTAATCAAGAAGCCATCAACCTCCACTTTAAATATACCCAATGACTTGGCCTCCACAGCCATCTGTGGCAATGAATTCCACAGATTCACCACCCTCTGGCTAAAGAAATTCCTCCTCATCTCAGTTCTAAAGGGATGTCCTTTTATTCTGAGGCTGGGCCCTCTGGTCGTAGACTCTACCGCTACTGGAAACATCCTCTCCACGTCCACTCTATCCAGGCCTTTCAATATTTGGTAGGTTTCAATTAAATCCCCCCTCATCTTTCTATACTCCAGCAAGTACAGTCCCAGAGACATCAAAGGCTCCTCATATGTTAACCCTTTCACTCCCGGGATCATTCTCGTAAACCTCCTCTGGACCTTCTCCAATGCCAGCATATCCTTCCTTAGAATATGGGGCGCAAAACTACTCACAATACTCCAAATGTGGTCTGACCAAACACCTTATAAAGCCTCAGCATTACATCCTTGCTTTTATATTCTAGTCCTCCTGAAATGAATGCTAACATTGCATTTGCCTTCCTCACTACTGACTCAACCTGCAAGTTAACCTTTAGGGAATCCTGCACTAGGACTCCTAAGTCCCTTTGCATCTCCGATTTCTGAATTCTCTCCCCATTTAAAAAATAGTCTATGCCTTTATTCCTTCTACCAAAGTGCATGACCGTACACTTTCCTACGCTGTATTCTGTCTGCCACTTCTTTGCCCATTCTCCCAACCTGTCCAAGTCCTTCTGCAGACTCTCTGCTTCCTCAACACTACCTGCCCCTCCACCTATCTTTGTACCATCTGCAAACTTGGCCACAAAGCCATCAATTCCGTCATCCAGATCATTGACATATAACGTGAAAGTAGTGGACCCAACACCGACCCCTGCGGAACACCATTAGTCACCGGCAGCCAACCAGAAAAGGCCCCTTTTATTCCCACTCTTTGCCTTCTGCCAGTCAGCCAATCTTCCATCCCTGCTAGTACCCTTCCTGTAATACCATGGGCTCCTATCTTGTTTAGCAGCCTCATGTGCGGCACCTTGTCAAAGGCCTACTAAAAATCCAAGTGAACAACATCCACTGACTTTATTTTGTCTATCTTGCCTTTTACTTCCTCAAAGAATTCCAACAGATTTGTCAGGCAAGATCTCCCCTTAAGGGACCCATGCTGACTTTGGCTGATTTTATCACATGCTTCCAAGTTTTACAAAACCTCAACATTAATAAAGTGATGACGAGAGCTTTTTTTCTCACTTGGTATGCTATCAAGGGAAAGCTAATGCTGCTCCTGTTTATGTTCTTACCCCTGCCAATCCACTCTCATCAGCCTGATCCTCCCTTACTATCTCCCCTAACTACGCCACCAAGACCCTTTCTAACCCTCACTTACTTCAGTACACTCCAGCATACCACCCACATTCTGCTGCTAGACAAACTTCAACGGCAGAAGCATGTAGACTAAAGGACTTTGTGCCAGTTTGCAAAGCTTGCTTTGGGCTATCAAGAAGTTTAGTGCCCCTGTGTAGTACCATTTGAACTGTCTTTTCAGATATGGTTCAATATCTAGCTTCTCATCTGCGAAAGTGGATACAATGATTATAAGGTACACATGTTAGCTGTGGGTGGCAAACCAACATCAGGTTTCACTTAGTCTGGCTATATTGAAGGCAATAATATTTCCCACAATTTCACACCAAAATGTTGGGTGAGACAAAATATGAAACCTATAAGAGCTGTGGTAGCTTTGAAGCATACTTAATGAGTAAAAAGACTGACCTTGCAATGTAATTGAGGTTGTCCACTGCAATTTCTATTTAAAATGAAAAAAACATAGCAATAATAACTTCTATTTATATAGTATAATATCATGCTTCACAGAATTGTTATTGAAAAAAGCTGATAATATTCAGCAGGTTACGCACCATATGTGGAGAGAGAAATGCAGTAAACATTTCAAATCAATGACCCTTCATCAAAACTTTGGCTGTTGACCCTGTAAAAACTCATGGGGCCAATCCATTAGTATATCAGAAGGGTTAGGAATGTGATGGCTGCTTTCCATGGGCATCTAATGCTGGACAGGGTGAGAGGTGGGGCACAGAATTCACAAGGCTGTGTCTCTAACTAGAGAGCTGCAGCTGTTGAGGGCAGGATAAGCAATGGTTGTATAGAAGTAACACTAATTTGGGTACCTAATTTTAATGTTCCTTTTAAGACTAACACAAAGAGAACCAGCAGAACTCCTCCATGACTTTCACTAGAATTACATCAGTCATGGGTAGCCCTATTTCCAAGACCTGTGCAATATGACTGTCACCATTCAAGCAGCTTCAATTTTTTCATTTGACCTAGAAGTTCTGTCAAGAGAATATAGCTACCAACAAAATGTTTTCTGATACACTTTGCAAGTGATAGTAGAGGCATGAATCACGTGGACAGGCAGAAGCTGTGAACAGGTATCCTCCAGGATGGCAGCATGGTCCCAGAAAGGGTTGAATGACCTGACAAGGGCAATGAAAGTATCAGTGCCCTTACCCTCCTTTGATGCACTGTTGAACCTTGTGTGGTCATTCCCTCCTTCCTATCAAATACAATGGGCTGCAAATGCACCAAAGTCGTGTGCACTCTTCCATAATATTTCTGTAATATTTCTGCTCTCTAATACCACGTAGGAATTGAATGTTTGAAGAAGTGCAGCTTCTTTACAAAGTTTTCATTCTTTTTGCAGGAAAGGAATGTCACTCAGAATCAGAGAGTTCCAGGTCACTGAGGATGAATTCACCTCGTTTTAGGAGCAAGTCAGATCCCTTGGAAAGGCATTCAGCACTGGGGACAGAAAAATTGCTGCTTGCATCTTATCCATGTCTTCTCTCTCCAGCTCTTTGATAAATGTATTAAGATGTAATACATTATTACCTATCTTGTCTGGATAACACAAGTTCTTGGCAGAGTTCAAATAGATCAAAGTAGTTAAATGTGAGCTTGTGTCATCCTGCCTATTTTACAACCCCCAAGTCAATTACTTACAATTCAATATAATGGAACTAGTAAATGGGACTAGCTTAGATGGGCATTTTGGTTGGCATGGGCAAGTTGAGCCAAAGACACAAGAGATTCTGCAGATGCTGGAGGGAAATAAACAGTCGACGTTTCGGGCCGAGACCCTTCATCAGGACTGGAAAGGAAGAGGGCAGAAGCCAGAATAAGAAGGTTGGGGGAGGGGGAGTAGCACACGCAGGCAGGTGATAGGTGAGTCCAGGTGAGGGGGGAAGGTGGGGGAGGGTAGAGCGTTTCACAGGTGAAGTTCTGCCTCTGAGAGTGTCATTTATTGCATCTGGTGCAGCCTTCTCTACATCGGTGAGACCAGACGCAGATTGGGTGACCGCTTTGTCGAGCACCTTTGCTCCGTCCACCGCAAAAGCAAGGATCTCCTGATGGCCAGCGACTTCAATTCCACATCCCACTCCCATACTGACATGTCTATCCATGGCCTCCTCTACTGCCACGTTGAGGCCAGACGTAGGTTGGAGGAACAACACCTTATACTTCGCCTTGGGAGTCTCCAACCTGGCGGCCTCAACATCAATTTCTCTAACTTCTGGTAACCCCTCCCCTCTTCTCCCCCCCCTTTTTTTCCTTCCCCTCCCCTTTCTTCCCTTCCTTGTCTTTCCTCATTCCTGTGGCCCCCATACCTCTTCCCCCCTCCTCTTTCCCCTTCCCTCACCCTCATGACCTGCCCATCCCTTCCCCTGCCCTCATAACCTGCCCATCCACTCCCCACCTCCTTCCCTTCATTCCATGGTGCACTGCCCTCTCCTACCGCATTCCTTCTTCTTCAGCCCTTTGCCTCTTCTACCTATCACTTCTCATCTTCTTACATCCCCCCTTCCCCACCCTCCTACCTTCCCTCTCTCACCTGGACTCACCTATCACCTGACTGCATGCATTCCTCCCGCTCCCCCGACCTTCTTATTTCTGGCTTCTACCCACTTCCTTTCCAGTCCTGATGAAGGGTCTTGACCTGAAACGTCAACTGCTTATTTCCCTCCGTAGATGCTGTCTGACCTGCCGAGTTCCTCCAGCACTTTTTGTGTGAGTAAAACTGAAAGGCCTTTTTCTGTGATGTACTACTCTGACTCTAATGCTGTGCTAAAAAAGACCACTAGGCTAATTAAACTTGGCTCATTCTTGAATACATGGGGAGTCTGCAGGGGATTGCTGGAATGACCAGGATTTATAAGTTAGTGTGGACTTTAGGTGTTGAGACAGGGAAGGAGCAAGGTTCCCAACTGGGTATCACTGTGCAAGGAATCCATGCCTTTTTTCCCTTGTGTGTGTGTTTTATTGCAGAAACTAAAATTAGAACCCATAGCTAATGCTGAGGACTTTATCCTGTTTGGTGAGATTGAGAAAATTAGAAGAATGAGAAATCATCTCATTCTAACACAAGAACAATATAACATTTGGCTATGTTGGTGCTGGGAAATTTAAAACAGGTGATCACAGCCTTGGACAAAGGATTAAGATGAGAAACAAAAAATCTTCACTCAAATACTAATGAACCTTTTAAATTCTCTATCACAGTGGATGCTCAGACACTGGCGATATTTACAAGAAAGGCTGAGAGATTTTTGAATGCTAAGCAATGAAGGAATACAGGACTTGTCTGGAAGGTGGAATTTAGTTGAACATTAGCCATGATGTTCTTGAACAATGAGCTGGCTTCAAGGACCAAAAAGCCTAATGCTGCCCCCTTTTCTTATGGCTTTAAATTTTACTATCTGCTTTGCTGACAGCACTCGTTTAATTGTGGAGATCTCATGTTTTTCTACTATCTGTTACTGTAGTGCTGGGCTCCCTATTGGCAGCACTAATTTCATCTCTATGTGAATGAAAGAAATGTTGGACATTTTTGCTGTTCTATGACTTATGAAGCATCAGAGCAACAGGAAGTTCTTGAAAGAGGCTGATAGAATAAACATGTCTTCCTTTGTTACAATTTGAACGTGCCACATTTATTTTCCTTTAAGATCAAATTTTAGAAAAGAAACTCTTGAATGGTCAATTATTACAACTTGCTAAGAAACTGTGCTGTTCTGCAGCAAGGGTATTCTCTGTTTCCTTGTAAATGTCTCTAGGTAGCTTTTTAGATTTTTTTTCAAATCACATAACAATCTATAGCTGGAAAAGCAAACATTTTTTTAAAGCTATTGCTCAAGCTGATTTACAATTGGAGGTACCAGAATAGCCAAAGATAATTGTCCTCCTACATCCTTTGCATGCCTGTGGTGAATTGCCCTACTATTCTAATTTAGGAAATGATCCCACGCCTCATTCAATCTTTCTGTGACAGACTTCAGCACTCAAGAATGCTGGAGTCCAAAATTGCCAGGGAGAGTCAACATTTTATGGAAATGTAGAAAATTACAATCACAAAGGAGACTATTTGGCCTATTATGTTGGACAAAAAAAAATTGAACTAATCCCATTTCCCAGTTTGGTTGGAACCGCGTGGGTAAGGGCACATTAAGTATTTATTCAGGTACTTCAAAAATGTAATGATTCCACTTCCGTCACTCTTTCAGAGTTCTCAATTTTATCATTCTTGCTCTCTCATCCTTCCACCAAGAACCTTAGGTTAATGCTCCAAGGCATTTTTTTTAGGCCGTCCTTCAGGATTGAGGGTAACTTACTTTTACTCTGCTTTTGTGGGTTCAGAGGTGGCTGATGAAGCCAATTTAGGAGCCACAATGAGATGGGTGGATGGATAGTCTGTGAGCTGGTCTGCTGCATTTGTCACTGTGTTCCTAATGCAATGGTTTGGGGTCGTCAGCACCACCCCAAATACTCCTTCCCTACTTTGAGCAGCCTTGGGCCAGAGAATCGCAGACGTTTTATTTTTTCAAGGATGCTTTGAACACATCCTTGAATCTTTTCTTCAATCCACCTGGTAATGTTTTGTGTCTGTTTTGGGATACTGGTGTCAGGCAAGGCTACTTAACACACAAATAAAGGGAAGAAAATATATATTTCCTATTCACCATATCTAGGGGTTCTCATAATTATATAAACTTCAACCAAACCTCCACTCAGTCTAAAATCTGAAGCCTGACAATCTTTTTTGCTGGCAACATCCTTGTTGATCTGCTCTGAACCCTTTCTAGTGTTATCACATCCTTCCTATAATATGCTGGCCAGAAGTTGTACATAGAACAGCACAGTACAGGCCCTTCGGCCCATGGTGTTGTGCCAACATTTTATCCTGCTCTAAGATCTATCTAACCTTTCCCTCCCACATAGCCACATGAATAATAGAGAAATGGAGGGCTATCTAAGAGTCTCTTAACTGTCCCTAATGTATCAGACCCCACAACCTCTGCTGGCTGTGCGTTCCACACACCTACCACTGTGTTTATAAAAAAAAACTTACTTCTGACATCCCCCCCTAAACCTTCCTCCAATCACCTTAAAATTATGCCCCCTTGCATTTGCCATTTTTGTCCTGGGAAAAAGTCTCTAACTGTCCACTCAATCTATGCCTCTTATCACCTTGTACACCTCTATGAAGTCACCTCTCATCCTCCTTTGCTCCAAGAGAAAAGCCTTAGCTCACTCAACATATCCTCGTATGCTCTCCAATCCAGGCAACATCCTGGTAAATCTCCTCTGCACCCTCTCTAAAGCTTCCACATCCTTCCTATAATGGGGTACCCAGAACTGAACACAATACTCCAAGTGTGGTCTAACCAGAGTTCTATAGAGCTGCAACATTACCTCACAGCTGTTGAACTCAAGTCTTAAGTTCAGAAACAGTTCAAGCAATTTAAAATAATTCCTGGAAGTTCAACTATTGTCAGTCACACAGCACAAAAACAGGCACTTTGGCCCACTGAGCCCAACTAATGAAGGCCAACACACCATACACCTTCTTAACAACCCTATCAACCTGCGCAGCAACCTTGAGGGATCTATGGACATGGACCATAACCAGTTGTGGGCTAATATTTCACAGCTGTGACGTGATATCTCTCTGCTTTATTCTGTGCCTCAACCAACATTTCATGTCTTCTTAACTACTTCATCTACATACTCTGCCATCTTCAGGGATCCATGGTCTTGGGTTCCTCCACATTTTCCATTTCTTTTCGTACTTTGGTGCCAGATCTCCTGAGTCCAAAAGGCACTTATTTTATGTTACAGCTTGCCATTATCTCCCAGTCTATAAAATCCATTTATGTACATCAACCAGACCCAATTTAGCATTTCATTGTAATAGAGTTTGGTATTTGCAGGTTACGTACTGCAAGTTAGTTACTATCTTGTGGAAGCCATCTAGTATGTACCAAGCTCACTATTAAGAATGGATTCCAGATCACAAAATAGTGAAAAGGGCAAAATTCAATATGCCCACACAAACATGCATAATCCAGGAGATACTGTATCTTCATTTCTTTTAAGTGCGAGTCCTGATTCTTAAGTGAAGACAACAGAAAGATTGAAAAAAAATAGTTGCACAAAAAAGTTATTTTCCTCCACATCAGCAAATTTGTCAATGTGCTAAAAGCTTGTTTATTCATCAAAATAGTGACATATGAAAACGATGGAATTAAGAATTTTAAAAGTTTGTAAACAATCCATTGCAAATGAATAATTGGTCAATCTGAACTGGCCACATATATTCTTTCAAAAACTAAGGTAAGAGACTTCATTATAATGTACCTGCATATTCAAACAGATGAAATATTTATATTGTGATACACTAATTAGAAGAAACCCATCAACATAGATGGATATAAGTGACTGGTACATTATATATGTGTATGCATGGAAGATGTCCTGAGCTTTAATGCAATATCTAGTTTCCATTTGCACTCTGGTTAAAGTTAATGGTCTAGCATCAAAATAATGGTGACATATCCCTTTCAATTCTAAATGTTTTGACAACAGAAATTAATCTAATTGTAGTGTTGCTTACAAGTTATGATATGTTCTTTACACCTGTGATCAATAGATATTCAAGGCACTGCTTAAATGGCACTGTGCCCTCCAAACATTTACTTCCTCCATCCTCAATACATTGTGGCTGCACATTGCAGCAACTCACCAAGGCTTCAACAGCAGCTCCCAAATCTGTGACCAAAAGGGCAGCAGGACCAAAGCACAATACCAATAGTAAGGACCCCTTCAAATCGCACTCCATCCTGACTCACCAATTCTTTCTCATGGTTGGATCAAGATCTGGCAACTCCACACAACAAATGGGATTGCATTTCCATACAGTGCGTAACAGTTCAAGAATGTGACTCGCCTTCACCTTCAAGGGGAAAGAGAAATGGGTAGTAAATGCTGGCCTTGCAGCTGTCCAGATCAACATGTTTGAAGAAAGTCAACAGCCATGTGCATCACAAGATGTAGATTAGCAAACGGAGGATTGGCATATGGGACACTTTGGTTCATGGAATAATGTAATCAAATGAGAACATTATAAAGTATCAAACTTTGAAACACTCAAGGATCTCCCCAAGGTGGCACCTTTATAAATCTGCATTGCAGAAATTACACCAGAATATTGACATATGTTCATGAATTGAATGATAAAATGTAGAACTACAAATCCAAATTTGCTTGTTACATAAAGGATTTCATAAGTAGAACAGATGGAAGCACAGAATTCCATAAGTATTGTTTGATGGGCAAACTACGGACCATTTAAGGATCAGGAGGGTCCCAGCATTGGTAACCCACTAGACACCATTTGTCAAAGGACCCAGTTATTTCTACTTTTTTTGTTCCCTTTCAGCCAGCTAGTTCTCTATCCATATCAGCACCTTACTCTCAGTCCCACGTGCTTTAATTGCACACACTAACCTCTTGCATCTTTAACATTGAATCTTTATCAAAAACTTTCTGAAAGTTGAAACACACCTCATCCACGGTTTCTCCCTCATCTACTCTACTAGTTACACCATTAAAAAAAATTCCAGTAGAATTGTCAAGCATAATTTCCCTTTCATAAATGTTGACTTTGTCTGATCCTATCCCTCTTCTCCAAGTGCTCTGCTATTACATGATTTATAATGGACTCTTGCAATTTCCCTACTACCAATGTTAGGCTAACTGGTCTCTAGTTCTGTTTTCTCTCTACCTTTTTTAAATAGTAGGATATTAACTAATTCATTGGAACAGTTCTACAATGTTGGAAAATGACCACCATTTACCATTTCTAGGGCCATTTCCTTAAGTACTCTGGGATGCAGACTATCAGGCTGACTATCCACCGCCAAACCTTTATGTGATGTTCCCCAATCTTTCATATCGAACTCTAGCATTTGGATTCGGGACCCACATCTCAGAATCAACTCTCTAATTTTCCACCTGAATGAAGAATCAGTTATGTTATGCAGTGATCATTCTTTTCCAAGCAACAAGATTGTTTACTAATTCTTTCTTATTACACTGTCTAGGACAGCCACTCTCGAGTTGGTTCCTCAACATACTGGTACAAATATCCACCTTGCATGGACTCCAGAAATTCCTCCTCCACAGTATTATTTGTAATTTAGTTTGCTTGATCTATCTGTAGATGAAAGTTATCTTTTAATTAGTGTTGTGCTCTTATTGTATGTATCTCTGATTTCCTGTTTCGTGCCATCAGTACTATTGATGGTTAATATACAGCCCCTAATAACATTTTCTGTCCTTTGATGTTCCTTAGCTCCACCCATGCAGATTCCACATCAGGGTTCTCAGAGACAAGAATCATCTTCAACACTGTATTAATTCTCTCTTTCACTAAACTAACAGCAAGGTTAGCAATAGAGTCCAGACCTATTCTGAGAGGAAACTCCATCAGCATGACAAAATTTCCAAATGCAGTTTAGTCTAGTCCAAAAAGAGAGTATTTTTTTGTTTAATATATTACAAAATGCAATGGATTATATTGGGCTTTACTGATGATTTTTGAATGTAAAGTTTGTTCTAAATTATCATGTTTTGTGTGAATGAGGACAATGAATTGTCTGTATATCTACAAGTATTTAAAATGAACTTGCACTGCATTATTCTATGCATTTATTGTTTAACATCAACTAAAAGTTGCACCATTTTTCTCTCTCTAATAGAGGAAAGGCTGTTGGAGTATCATTGGGGAAGTATCATCATCATACAGAGTACTGTATTACAATAAGGGCCATTACTGACACCTCCATTAGGTAATAAATCCAGGCTTCCCAACGTCACTCATCTTCAGAGAACTAACAAAGTGCAGTTGAAGAACACCCTTTCCCAGAAAATACAACGACTTATAACATTGATAGCATTTTCCAGTAGGAAATGGAAAATCCCATCACCCTGGTTCCAACAGGATTCAGCAATCTTTCATAAAGGAGAACTGTGTTTCAGAAACAACTGAATATTTTTTTTTTAAATTACTTCTCGATTTTGTCATAGATATTTGCAACCGATAATTGTTTTTTGGAGTAATCATGTAAAAATATGTAGTGATAACGTTGACATTAGAGATATAAAAATATGTAACAATTGCATTTTAAGTATAAAGCCAAAAGACAGCTTAGAAATATAAAAAAATATACAAGTCTTAAGTTCAGAAACAGTTCAAGCAATTTAAAATAATTCCTAGAAGTTCAATTATTGTCAGTCACACAGCACAAAAACAGGTACTTTGGCCCACTGAGCCAGAGCTCGGTGACCACTGACCACCCACTTACATTAATCCCATTTTTTATTCTCTGCATATTCTAATCAATCCTCCCTCCCCACCCCCCCCCCCAACAAATTTATCACTCACCTGCACACAAGGGGCAATTTACAGTGGCCAATTAACATACCAACCCACACATTCTTTGGGACATGGGAGGAAACCAGAGTGTCCAGAGGAAACCCATGCAGTCACAGGGAGAACGTGCAAACTCCACACAGGCAGCACCTGATTGAACCCAGGTCTCCGGCACTGTGGGACAGTGATTCCACTAGCTGTGCCACCCAGTTGAAGTGATGAGTTCCAGGTGATTCTGGATTGCCTTCTTCTGTGACAAAAGCCATTAGTTCTTAACCTTCCCACCAAGTGGAGATACAGGTTCCAAGTTTAGGTGTAATATACTTAACCTGCTAATTACATCAGAGAAGGCAGTCATTTGGACCATCCAGTTTCTGCCAGCACCCAGAATAATTTCATCAGTCTCATCTGCTCCTCTATTTCCCTGTAGCCCTGCAACTGATTCTCTCTCATATGCCTACAAACTATTCCCTTGATTGTTTAAGGGGGCAATATGCAATAACCAATTAGGTACCAGCATTTCTTTGGGATGTGTGAAGAAACTGGAGGACCTGGAAGAAATGCAGGGAATAACAGGGAGAATGTGCAAGGTCCAAACAGATAGCAGCTGAAGTCAGAATTGAACATGCATCCCAGGGCAACGAGGCAACTGCTGCAGCACTGTGCCACCCTATAATGGTGAGAAAGAGACAAATAACCCCTCAGGAATTTTGTTATACAAACTTCTCCAGGGTCTTTGTTGGATTGAAGCAGCAATCCACAAATCATTGGGTCAAAATTTTAAACAAGATAAATAATGAAGGTTTCAGAGGCATTTGAAGCCATCTAACAAGAAAATTAGCTGTGATTAGAGTACCAGAATGCATAAGGCCAGAAATGAAATCTTGCTTGTAAAAAGACAATTTAGTTCACATCAGGTAATTTTTAGCAAACAATAGAGATATCAAGAATGCAGAACTTAGATCGACAAGTAGGGCAAGGCACACGATTTGAAAGCCACGTTTCTGGATGCTGCTGGTCTTGGCGGCTGGCAAACCATTTCCCCATGCAGGTCAGGCACCACATA
The DNA here is from genome assembly GCF_009764475.1 of Pristis pectinata. Classification (NCBI taxonomy): domain Eukaryota; kingdom Metazoa; phylum Chordata; class Chondrichthyes; order Rhinopristiformes; family Pristidae; genus Pristis; species Pristis pectinata. The sequence goes on from NC_067406.1 coordinate 22,480,410, forward strand.
GGTCGACAGTAGCACTGCTGACATTCACCCTCATTTGGGTCCATACAGACTTTGACAAGTTTGATGTTAGCAGCTGTCTGCATGCAGCCAATGCATGGCTCCAGTTCCTGTTTCAAAGAAACAGTGTACAGTTTAAAAAAAAGTTAATATCTCTATTGGGCACATCTGAAGGATTCTGTGATTCAGTTAACTTACAAAGTTCTTGTTCACATACAGTTCTTCAGACTATATTATTTTTCCAATAACAAATCTAACTCTGCCCTGCTTGTTTTGATTGGAATTGGCATAACTACATCTTCATGATCAATGCCGTCTTTCATTTGATGACAACACTGACAGCACCATTGGTGGAATCGAATTATTGGCATGCAAGGTATTATTTCAATTTGTATTCTATCTTTCATTAATAAAATTTGAAAACCTATCCTGTTTTGAGCAATAAAAAAAAACCTTCCATTTACATGGCATCTTTTATAACATTGGTGTTCACAAGCGATAAACAGGAACAGATTACTACTTTGAAGTGTGATCACTGGAGCAATGTCATTAACGTAACATGCAATTTGGTCACACAAAGCTCCCACAGACAGCAACCTGATAATGGTCAGCAAGTGTATTGGTAGTTGTTGACTACAATACTGCCTACATCTATAATAGTGTTTTTTTTAAATCCTCCACTCCCCTCTTTCAAACATTTCCATTGGCTACGTCCAGTAAGAAGTTTAACAGCTCATTCATGAAACGAATTATCAATTCAGCAATTTTTCCCCAATATTATCCATTTTGTTTTTTTCTGGACCGGTACAGAGCTTGTTCATTAAATGTAGAACACTACAGCACAGTACAGGACCTTCAGCCCACAATGTTGTGCCTACATTTTATCTTGCTCTAAGATCTATCTAACCTTTCCCTCCCACATAGCCCTCCATTTTTCTATCATTCATGTGGCTATCTAAGAGTCTCTTAAATGTCCCTGATGCATCTGCCTCCACAACCTCTACCGGCAGTGCGTTCCATGCACCCACCACTCTCTGTGTAAAACAACTTACCTCTGACATCACCCTTATACTTTCCTCCAATCACCTTAAAATTATGCCCCCTCGTGTTAGCCATTTTTGCCCTGGGAAAAAGTCTCTGACGGTCCACTCGATCTATGCCTCATCATCTTGTACACCTCTATCAAGTCACCTCTCATCATCCAGAGAAAAGTCCTAGCTCACTCAATCTATTCTCATAAGGAATGCTCTCCAATCCAAGCAGCATCCTGGTAAATCTCCTCTGCACCCTCTCTAAAGCTTCCACATCCTTCCTATAATGAGGCGACCAGAACTGAACACAATACTCCAAGTGTGGTCTAACCAGAGTTCCATAGAGCTGTAAAATTACCTTGCGGCTCTTGAACTCAATACCCCGACTAATGAAGGCCAACACACCATATGCCTCCTTAACAACCTTATCAACCTGCGCGGCAACCTTGAGGGATCTATGGACGTGCACCCCAAGATCCCTCTGTTCCTCCACACCACTAAGAGTCCTGCCATTAACCTTGTATTCTGCCTTCAAATTCAAAGTGTATCACTTCATACATTTCCGTATTGAACTCCATCTGTCACTTCTCAGCCCAGCTCTGCATCCTATCAATGTCCTGTTGTAACCTACAGCAACCTTCTACACTATCCACAACTCCATCAACCTTTGTGTCATCTGCGAACTTGCTAACCCACTCTTCCACATCCTCATCCAAGTCATTTATAAAAATCACAAAGAGCAGGGGTTCCACAACAGATCCCTGCAGAACACCACTGATCACTGACCTCCAGGCAGAATACGCGTGTCTTTTATGGGCTAAGTACAACACTTTCTTTGATTCCTTTTACATAGATGAAGTATTTTACATTTCCTGGTCCAGTTTCCCTAAAAGAAATCCAACCCTTCTAAAGAGTGTTGAATTACTAGGATTGCAAGAGGCTGCAGAGGGTTATAGACTCAGGCAGCTCCATCACAGGCACAACCCTCCCCACCATCAAGAACATCTTCAAGAGGCGATGCCTCAAGAAGGCAACATCCATTATCTCACCATGTTGGACACGCCCTCTTCTCATTTCTACTATCAGGGAGGCACAGGAGCCTGAAGACCCAACAATTCAGGAACAGCTTCTTCCCCTCTGCCATCAGATTTCTGAACGGTCCATGAACCCATGAACACTACCTCATTATTCCTTTTGTTTTGCACTATTTATTTTTGTAATTCATAATAATTTTATGTCTTTGCACTGCACTGCTGCCACAAAACAACAAATTTCACTTCACATAAGTCAGTAGTAATAAATCTGTTTCTGATTCTGAGCTGACAGATTTGTGTTGGACTGTCCATGTCTGATAACAGACAGTCAATGCATGGTTGTACTTAGCGGGTCAAACATGATTCAGTAGTCAGTTTAATCCTAAACCAATCAAGGTGATCAACCCCATGTTTACTTGCGACAAAGCAGGTCGTTCACCCATCGAGTTCTCAGAGCAATCCCGTCAGACCTGTAGTGTACTATCCCATTTGCAGTACCAGAATAAAATGATATATCAAAGTCCTAATAGCAGCGAAGATTGCAATGAAAATTCTTGGTGTTACAAAAGATTAGAAATTCTTGACTCTTCACTTTGAAATGAGACTTACAAGTTGAGGCCTTTAGAATGCACAAGGCAGAGTGGAACAGAATATTGACCAAGATTTATCTCCCCCTTCAGCACAAATGTTCACTTTACAAGTTAACTGAAGTGTGAGCCGATAGAGAAAGTAACAATGCCACTAGGATCTTGGTGAATGTCAATTTTTATGGATTATGGGAAACTGTTTGAATCAGAGTCAAGTGTGTACTTGAAGAGCCAAGACCTGCTGGGCTTTGAACCTTGTGAATGGATTAGTCAAGAATGTGCCTCCCTGATAGTTGTAATACTTCTGTGGATCCAAGTCAAATACAGAAATAAAGAAAGAATCGAAGACTGGATTGAGAGGGAAAGAGGAAAAATTCCTTTTTCTCAATGGTTATAAATTTCCATGAACAATTCATTACCTGCAGGAATGAGACTCCACAGTATCAACTGGGCCAGTAGATTGAGTGGCAGTGTGAGAAAATAAATATCCCCATAAAAAAAAGGTTTGACATTAAGTACCAGCATTGCATTGAGTTTAATTGGCAATTAGTATCAAAATGCAGAGATTTCATGAAACTCAAATGCTGAACCAATTTTCTCCAAAGAGCAATGACACAATAGTACGTTATTATCACAAATTGCTGAACGATTTGTGCAATTTACAATTCATATGATCTCTCTTCTGCACCACAGATTGTGATATGATTTACTTGCTATAAACTTTAAATGCTGCTGTTTTACTGGCAAATTCTAGCTCATTACCTGGAGCAAATTTAATTTCATGCAATTGTGGCTGCTAGACATCAGGACATAAACTAGATAAAAGAAAATTCAGGATTAATGGCAGGAAGTGCTTCTCCAAGAAAGATTAATTTCTAGAAGAGTTTTCAAAGTGAAGACAACAGTTTAGGAATCATTTAAGTGACGTGGAAGCAGTGATTATGGTTGGGGAGGGGGAAAAGAACTGCATGTTTCTATGGAAGCACGAGCTAGATTTAATAAATAGCCTCTCTCATTTGTACATGCCTATAATCTTCATTATACTTAAATCTGAAACACAGCTAAATAGCTTACAAACTTGAAAGCCTGGTTTTAACATTTCCTTCCAAGCCAAGCTACAAACTACACACTTGCTCCCAGTCAATTATATTCCCTTCCCTGATCATTGTATAGGATAGAACTGGACCACACAACTTCAATCAGAGCACTCTATGGTTCCAAAAGTGACGTCCTTAGAGATGATGGATACATTAGGGGTGCCCTTCCAAAGTTCCCTCCTTTCCAAAAATGTCATAACAGATCGGAAAAAAAAAGGAAGCCAAGAGAAAATAGGGAATTAGCAGCTTGGGATACATTGTCAAGAAAATAGTACAATCTATTATTGGTAAGAAGCTGTTCAAAACAAAACATAATATGATCAGGTATAAGAAATCTAATAGAGTTCCAAGGATACAAGTGGCAGAGCTTATGATAGGGAACTAGTAAATATAGTAAATCTGTACTTTGCAAACAGCATTTGATAAAGTAGACACAAAAGATTGCTACAGGATTTAGTACATTACAGGCCAAGATTAATAGATTTTTGACAAAAAGAGCACTTAGGGATATGACAGATCAAACTGGAGAATAGATGATCTTCATAAATTTATGCCTTTGGAAATCTATAATCCTTGTCTTTGATTATAAGATTTGGAATCATAGCTCGTGTCAACATAAGAAATAGAACCAGGAGTTGCCCACACAATCATCTAATTTATTGAAACAAGTGTATGGGGAGGGAGAGGGGAAACAGTTTCTTTTTAAAAAAAGATAATTTAGATGGTCTTGATGTGACATACTCCCAGCTTTCATATAAAAGCACATTCCACATCGCATTTCTCTCATCAGCTATGGCAGGAATGCCTCAACATTTTCCAAAGACAAACATGACTTCCTTTGAGAAAACCATCCTCGACTGTATTACTGTTTCAGAAAGCATCAAGTAAAACTACTCTTGGTTGCAAAGGAGAATAAAAAGGAACACATTTTTCTTGAGCAAGTGTGCAGGTTTAAAATCAATTAAATCATAGTGTGGTCAAAGATGTGATAAGTTGAAACGCTTCCAGATGTCCTCTGTGCCTACTGTGTTTGTTCATTGGTTATATTCATGGTAGTTTTGATAATACTAACATTTGTTTCATTGCTTTGTGTGAATATATTTTGCTTGAACTTTCTTGAGCTGGCTTACAAATTACAAAAAGCACCCTTTTTGTTATGCCAGAGAGTCATCAATTGCATAAAAGGACTTCAACAACTTTTAGAAGGGGAGGCTGGGAACCGAAATGGGTGATCAGAAGAACAAAATACTGATGCTGGAGAGAGGAAACTGGACGCAGCTGCCATCTCTTTCAGCCAGAAATGAAGAAAACAGAATATTAACATATTTGGAGGAGGGATGCAAAGAGAAATGAAGGAAATGTCATTAATTCACAAGGAAATATTTTTAATCCAGCAAAATATTCCTAAGGCATTTAAAAAATATCATTGGCAAAAAAATGTAATTGAAGGACTTGGAGATGTTAGGACAGGTGACAGATAACTTAGCCAAGGAAGTACATTTGAAGCAGCATTATACAGATCAGAGGGAGAGCAGGAGAGGTAGCAGCATGGTGATGTTGAGGAAATTCCAGAGCTTACAGCCTAGGCAGCTGAAGGCAAAGCCGTAAATTGTGGAGCAAGGAAAATCATGATCAGAACTGTTGAGACAGAGAGGTTTTAAGATGGTTGCGTGGCTAAAGGTTATAGAGGTAAGGGTGAAGCTTTAGACGGATGTAAAATCAAGACTGAAAGTCAGTTGAAGCCAAGGTACATCAGTAAGCTGATGGAATTTGGTGTAAGGTTGGAAAAGGGCAGCAAGTTTTAAGGCTAGTTCAAATTTATAGTATTCACAAGATCAGAGGCTTCCAATCCATTGTTAAACAAGGTAACGAAAAGGGACTGATACAGAGTTTGAGAATTAGATTCACCTCATTTTTAAACAACTGAGCCCAACATACCTTTCATGGTAACGATTCCATTTCCAGTTTCACTTCCTTAGGAAAGTTCTGTTTACTTTTCCCATTTCCACCCACTCTTGCTTTGCACCGTCATCCTTTTTCCATTTACTATCTTATGCCTTCCACAACTATCCCATCTTTGATCATGTTTAAACCCTGTTACGTCTCCAGTTCTGATGAAAGGTCACTAACCTGAAACATAACTGAATATTTACAGCATCTTTGCTTTTTATTGTTTTTCTGTGATTGGGTTGCTACTCCATTTCACTGCGATACACGTAAAGAGCGAAGTTTAATTGTGGTAACATATACCTGGTTCCCAGAAAGATGATAACGTTGATTCAATTCCACTTGGATCTTGAATGTGTCCAGAAACATGTCGCTCAGAGACTGATGGATGACCACATTATGGGCATTCCGGATTGTTGTGTGGAGCTTCTCACGCAGCTCACCATATTCTGTTGAATTCAACCTGCGAACAAATAAAACAAAGAAATGAAGCTTCAATTTGTGACAAGAACTAATGTTAGCTTCTTTCTTTTATTCGCATCCCACTTGCTATGGTTTTGTTATTTTAAGTTGGGGGAAAGAGGTTAGAAGACTTAACAAGTGTTAAGGAAAGGATATTAGAAAATCAGCTCAAAAAGAAAATCAGTCTCAACTTTTAAGCAGTGATAACTTGGAAAATTATAGACTGTGGACTGGACTCCATCACCTACCTAATGTCAAATGGTGTGATGTGTGGATTGATGATGCCCACTCGGATTGTGAGGAACTGTACAGGTGTATTTAGGTCGGGACACAGTTCGTGCTGCCTTGATTCAGTCAGAGTGAGGTGGATATCCTGTTGCTGTGCTATATGAACATGATATGTAGTCACCTTCATCACCCAGGTATCGGTGACAATAACTCGGGCTCCTGGTGCACCAGAGGCAAATTTATCAATCCGTCGGAACTCCGTATTAACAGAAGACGCCACAGCTCTCCAACTGGACTGGGGAAGGGCATAGTATGCAAGGCTTCGGGCTATCGGATGATTGCCCCAATTATTTAAGGACCAATACCACACGATGAGACTAACAATAGCAGGAATTAGCGCAGCTATCACCAAGTAAATAATCCATCCCCTGCTCATAAGAACATAATAGTACTTTTCATCAGAAGATGCAAAACACATTCCTGCATAATAACCTGCAATAAACAAACAAATGGTAAAAGACAAATTGACAATAGGAAAAGTGCATATCAGAAAAGGATCATTATGTACCTACTTGTAAAGCTGGTTGTCAGAAATTAAAAATCTAAAACAAACCTCCACAGTTCACCTCCAACCTTGCTTTCTTTCCAAAATAACCCTTGTACTCAAGTGTTAACCTTTTCCCCTTTTGAAGTGTAAAGACTATTTCATATTGCATGTGCATTTTTTTAAAAATTAGATTGCATCTTGGGTCCTGTGTTTGATGGGTTTCAATGAGACAAAGGAAAAACATGTGTTGTAGATGCAGAGGACTAATTTGAACTGTCAGAAAGGAAAAACGTGAAGCATTGAGACTGCTTGGCCTTTTATAGATGGTGATCAGAGAAAACTTTTAGAGCAGGCATGCAACAATCAAGATGAAGAGAAAGTTAATCTGGTACACTAGCTAAAGTTAAACCACTGTGGAAATAAAAACAAAATGCTGGAAAAAGCAGTATCTGTGGAAAGAAGAACAAATTTAACATGTCAAGGTAAAGACTCTATGTCAGAACAAGGTTGTGATTCTGCTCTAATATCAGGAATTAATTCACTACTCAAAGAATTATCAATTTCATGCTATGGTAGTGCAGGGGGAGAAGTGGAATGTAATTTTCTTTCTGTATAGTTGTCAGCATGTACTGATGGCACAGACCCATACACACCTCGCTCAAGAGTTTCAGTAACTACAGTAATCACTGGCACCTAAATTGGAATGAGAGACTTCAGAACTTGTAATGCAAGCAATTGACAACCCCTTGATTAGATGCCTGCTTAACTACTGACAAATGGGTGCAAAATGGGCATTGGCCACTTCCCCCGATTTACAAGCCCCATAGTCCCAGCAGACAGCCTGGGCCATCCTCCCCCAGCACCGGCCCAGTGGCGCTGACCTAGCGGCAGCAACGAGTGCACGGCGAGGGTGGCGGCCGTCCTGCGGATGTGGTAGTGCACGAAGCCCAGCTGCTCGCTGCCCAACTGGTCGGACAGCAGATCCTGCACCGTCAACCCCGCCGAACGGAACTCGGTCGGGGTAAAGACGAAGCAGAAGGACAAGACAACATAAAGCAACGTAAACACCGCCTCGGGGTTATTCATCGTCAAACCCTCCCGACGGCTCCAATCTCCGTGAAAACACGAAGATCAGGCCCGAGCCCAGACACCGCCCACCGCGCGCATGCGCAAACAGGGCTGCGCTGGGTGCCTGGTGATTGGGAGCACAGTCTTTTCCCAGGGGAAAGAACTTTGGGGTTTAATTTTGTTATTTTTTTCGTGAATTATTCAAAAAATGCAAATTGCATTCGTTGTTTTATAGTGCAGAAGTGGAACCAAAGTGAGTTTGAATAAAACACTAGGAAAAGCTTTCACTAAAAATATAATTGATGGGTTAGAAGGGATGACAACTCCCTATAGTGCCTTTAACATGGTAAAATAGCCCAAAGAAGTTCATACCAGCAAATGTCTAGGATCTTTTCTGAGTGTTAACCTCCTAATTTTAGCAGCAAAATTTATGAATGCTGCCTCTGTTCAGACAAATGGACTTAGGTTTAATTTTTTTTGAAGAGTGAATTTGCATTGCAAAGTTCTGCAAATCTGACATAAAAACTCTATGAATGGACAGGTAGAGTTAACATTTCAAATTCAACATCCTGTGACATTAAACCTGCCTTTTGCTGAAAGATGTGAGAGACAATGTATGTTTGTATGTTTTATTTGTTTTTTTCACTTATTTTATAACTTTAATAAAAATAAGTTATCCTGCAGCATTACTAATGAGCATAATGAAAACGAATTGGGAAGAAGGAGATATACAGGAGAGTAGACCCGATATCTTATTTGAAGAGATTGGTTGCAACAGTTTGGGAAGTGGTTACAATATTCAAGTATGAGATAGGTGAAGGATCAGATACCATTACTGGGGCAAAGGAAGAGGGAAACAGATAGAAAATCTAACTGTAGAGGACTGAACTTTTGATGGAGGACTGGAGAAGACAGACTAGTTAGGAGAAAGGATGAGGGATTACAACAGTATGTGTTGGGAGATGGCGAGGCTGTAATATTAAGAAGAATGAAGGTGATAGGTGTATGACAGGTTACTTACAAAGGGTGTTTTAACTAAAGGAGATCTTGAATCCATGTCATGCCACTCGCAACTTCAGGATATCCCAAATACTTTTTGAAGTGCTGTCACAGTCAGAGTGATAGAATGAAACCGCACAGAACTAGCCTCTTCGGCCCACTGTGTCCACGCTGACCATCTTGTACCTAACTATTCTTCTCTCATTTACCAGCACTTAGTCTATAGCCTTCTACCTCTTGGTGATTTATGTGCCTGTCCAGATACTTTTCAAATGATTTGAGAGTATCTGCCTCCACCACCATCTCGGGCAGTGCCTTCCAGATTCCGGAAACGAAGACCTAGCTGGATGTATCACGGCTTGGTACGGCAACTGCTCTGCCCAAGACCACAAGAAGCTGCAGAGAGTTGTGGACACAGCCCAGTGCATCATGGACACCAGCCTCCCCTCCTTGGACTCTGTCTTTACCTCTTGCTGCCTTGGTGAAGCAACCAGCATAATCAAAGACCCCACCCACCTGGGTCATTCTCTCTTCTCTCCTCTTCCATCAGGTAGAAGATACAGGACCCTGAGGGCACGTACCACCAGGCTTAAAGACAGCTTCTACCCCACTGTGATAAGACTATTGAACGGTTCCCTTATATGTAGAAGTGTGAGGTGGTACACTTTGGAAGGACAAACTCCAGGGCAGAGTACTGGGTGAATGGCAAGGTACTTGGCAGTGTGGAGGAGCAGAGGGATCTGGGGGTTCATATTCACAGTTCATTGAAAGTTGCCTCACAGGTGGAAAGAGCAGTTAAGAAGGCCAATGGGATGTTGGCTTTCATAAGTCGTGGGATTGAGTTTAAGAGCCGCGAGGTGATGATGCAGCTTTACAAAACTCTAGTTAGGCCACACTTAAGAGTACTGTGTTCAGTTCTGGTCGCCTCATTATAGGAAGGATGTGGAGGCATTGGAGAGGGTGCAGAGGAGATTTACCAGGATGCTGCCTGGATTGGAGTGTATTGAATATGAGGAGAGGCTTGAGGTGCTAGGGCTTTATTCACTGGAAAGGAGGAGGATGAGAGGAGACATGATAGAGGTATATAAAATATTGAGAGGAATAGATAGAGTAGACAGTCAGCACCTCCTTCCCAGGGCACCAATGCTCAAGACGAGAGGTCACGGCTTTAAGGTTATGGGTGGGAGGTTCAGGGGAGATGTCAGAGGGAGGTTTTTCACCCAGAGAGTGGTTGGTGCATGGAATGCACTGCCTGGGGTGGTGGTGGAGGCAGATACATTGAACAGGTTCAAGAGCTTGTTGGATAGGCATATGGAGGAATGTGAGATAGAGGGATATGCGGGAGGAAGGGGTTAGGTAGCGTAAGGGTGGTCTGATGGATGGCACAACATGGTGGGCCGAAGGGTCTGTTTTGTGCTGTATGGTCCTATGGTTCTATGATGAGATGGACTCTGACCTCACGATCTACCTTGCTGTGACCTTGCACCTTATTGCACTGCACTTTCTCTGTAGCTGTGACACTTTACTCTGTACTGTTATTGTTTTTACCTGTACTACATCAATGCACTCTGTACTAACTCAATGTAACTGCACTGTAATGAATTGACCTGTACAATCGGTATGCAAGACAAGTTTTTCACTGTACTTTGGTGCAAGTGACAATAATAAACCAATACCAATACTTAGAAATCTCTGAGAGAACCCCAGCAATTACCTTCTTGCCTCCTGTAGAGGCCTGGGATACATTTCATCATCCACCTTTATACCTCCTAAGTCATCTAATACTTCCTTTTTATGTTAATATGCTCTAGAATATCCACCCTCCCCCTTCCTGAAATCTGCAATTACAATGTCTTTCTGCTCAGTGAATACGGATGAGAAGGATTCATTTTAGACATCATCCACATTCTCTGGCTCCGTGCACAGATTGCCCCCTTGGTCCCTAACAGGGCCTGCTCTTTCCCTGGTTACCTTCTTGCTCCTAATATACTAAAAAAAAGCCTTTAGATTTTCCTTAATCTTGTGGGACAGTGATATTTCATGGCCTCTCTTTGCCCTCCTAATTTCTTTTTCAAGTACCCCTTACACATTTTATACTCCTGAAGGACTTCACTGGTTTTGGCACTTAGTACCTGCCATATGCTTCCTTTTCTTACTTCATCAAATGCTTGAAATCCTTTGATATCCAGGGATCCCTGAATTTTCCTTCCTTACCTTTCACCTCATGGGAATACCTTGCCCCTTGAACTCTCACTATTTCACTTTGGATATTACAATGTCCCTTTGTCTTTTACATGGTCCCCTATCGTGCCTGAAACCTCTTCACACTGGAGTATTGAGCTGCCAGTCCAGCTTGTCTTTCAACCATGTCTCTGTGATTACAACAATATCATATTCCCATGTACAGATCAGCCCTCTGTCTCACCAGTCATACATTAAAATACATTAGCTTTCCAATCCTTCCATGTGCCGTTACAGGCCCATGTCTGTTCTGCCCATTCGACTGACAGTTTTTCTTCTATATTTGACTGTATCCCCTCCCCAACTAGTTGCCATTTCCCTATCAAATTTGTCTAAACCCTCCCCAATAGCATGAGCAAACTCCCTGCTGGGATATTGGTTGCCTTCCAGTTCGGGTACAACCTGTTCTGCTTGTATGGGTTCCACCTACCTTGGAAACACGCCATATCATCCAAAAATCTAAATCCTCTCTCATTCAACATCCCTTTCATCTGAATTAAACCCCCCCCCCCATACCTATAATAACTATCAACTGGCACCCAAAGTAATCCAGAGATTGCAACCTTAGAGGTAAAGCTCTTTAACCTTCTATCTAACTTCCTAAATTGATGTTGCAGGACCTCATCCCTCTCTTACCTATGCCATTAAGACCAGTGTGGACCAAGATCTCTGACTGTTTACCCCACTCCCCTCCGCTTTTAGAATGTTCTACTAAAAGAGAAGTGCTGAAAGACTCAGCCAGTCAAGCAGCATATGTGGGAAGAGAAATCAGTGAATGTTCGGAGTCAGAGACTCTTCCTCAGAACATTTCTGGTTTTGTGTCAGGTTACAGCATCTGCAGTTTTATTTACTTGTATTACTTTTAGAATGTTATGCACCTGAGAATCTTGTTTGCAGTAACAGCAATGCCTATCTGCTCCCCTTGCAATCAAATTCCCTATCACTATGGATATCACTATATCAGGACACCAAGTGCATACTGGGTGACTGCATACTGACTACCTGCTCTCTGTCTGCAATGGCCATCTTGAGGTCCCAGTTGCAAGTTCAACTCTCCTCCCTATTCCCACACCAACCTATCTGTCCATTGCCAGAGTGAGCCTCAACACAAACTTATATTCCACCTAGGTAGTCCACAACCCAATGAGACGGTCACTGAATTCTCTAATTTCAGATAACCCGTACCCCCTCCGTTCCTTTCTCTCTCCTCCTGATCCACCCAGATCCTCTCACAGAACCCCTTTCCCATCTCCATTGTCCACTTTCTTTTTCTTCCCTAATCCCTCTTACCCCCTCCTCTCCCCCCACTGCCCAGCATCCCTCCCTTCCACTGATCACCTTCTTTTCTTATCAGAGTCCATAATCTACAGCCCTTTGTCGTCTCCACTATCACATCCCAGCCCTTTCGCTATCTCTACCCTTCCCTCCCCACCTGGCTCCATCTGCCCATTAACCCCTGGATCTTCCTATCGCTTGTCAGCTCCTGCCTCACCCCTTCCCCATGCCGCTGTACTGGCTATCTCCCTTCTCAACTCTCAGTCCTGATGCAGGGTCTCGACCTGAAATGTCAACTATCCCTTTGCCTCCACAGATGCTTCTCGACTTGCCAGCCGTGTTTTTTTTTGCTCTAGGTCCCAGCATCTGCCGTCTCCTCTGTCTCCCCATCACTATAGCTCTCCAAGCCTCTTTCCTCCCTTCCTGTGAAGCAGAGCCAGCTATGGTGCCACAAACTTGGCTGTTGCTGCTTTCGCTGGAAGGCCATTCGTTCCACTCCCCAATGGTATCCAACACAGTATATTTATTTGGCCACAGGTACACCTGCACTACCTGCCTTTGCCTACTGCTCCACCTAGTGGTCACTCATCATTTTTCTGCAGCTAATAATCTTGGGGTGACGAGCTCACTGAACATGCTATCCACAATGCCCTCAGCAGTTGTATCTAGGAACAAGTTTAGATAAGTAGAAATTGATGGAGGAAGGCAGGTCTGCAAGAAGAGCTTTGGAATAGCTGATGTTGGATTTGTTGAAGAAGCAAGTATGTACTCTGTAATCCTTAGGGATTAAATTATTTTTCTTAGGGTGCAGAGATTGTAAAGAGCTCTGTTCAAATCTTAAAGGAAGTGATGTCTGTAGTATGCGAATAAGAAAGTTGAGAGGAGTGATCAAAAGGTGGTACTGGGGGTTCATCAATGTACACGTAAGGCCAATCTGTCTGACTGCAAAAATTATTTCTGAGGATATTTCATATTGATAGTAATGTTTTTCAGGAGATTGGAGACCAGAGTTGATAAAGAAACTAATGCATGGTTAGGAATGGACCCATACTGGAGCGGAAAATCAAAACCAGTCTGTTGAAGAATCTCGGAGACACCAAGATTGGTTTTGGTCTGAGTATTTTAGAGCACAATACAACCCTGAAACTAAACCATTTTAATTTGTAAGTAAACCGATCTTGTGTGTTGCTATTGAAGAATCTTATCGGCTGCTGTGGAAATTTCAAGGAGGGACAGTTCAATGCTGGAATTTGGAATTGTAGCTAGCACTATTTTGAAGCTAAACTGAAATAAACCAAATGATCTTTGGGATATGTGGCATAGAAGTTATGTTACAGACGGGATGGAAGTTGCAGAAGTTTTGGACATATGTAAAAGATGTTAGATATTAATGGTAAAATTACGCATTGGTGGAGTATGAAATAGGAGGTATTGGGCAGGTACAAGGTCAATAAGACTCCATTGCTTTCATTTTAAATTTGTATGCATAAAATTAAGTTTTATTTGTTGTGAAGTACTGGGTTATATGGTGATTAACAGTTTTCAATAGTCTAAGCACAGTGATGCATGTGGAGCAGAATCAATTGAATAACAAAACATGTTTGTTTGTCTATGTTTCATAGTTTTCATTAGAAGCTTTTGAATTTTGAATATGCATGGGAACGGGAGCAGCTAAGTCTGCCTTCCTTGCCCGGTTCTTCAAGATGATTCATGGCATAGACTTGGAAGTTAACAGAAAAAATAAATGACAAAAATCAAAGAAGAAGAAACTAGATTCTTTTTTAAAAGTAAGGGAGATTGTGATGGTTGCCAATTGATTTATTTCTGTTCTTAAAACTTCCCAAATTCCTATGCCATGTGCATGTCTCTGTTTTTTAAATAATGCGTCTTAGAAGATCCATTAACTGATTGCCTATGATTTTCTATGGATTTTGCTCTGAGCATTTTAGAGCACAAATACAACTCTGAAACTAAACCATTTTAATTTGGAAATAAACCAATTTCTGATGAACCAAAAGAAAAAAGTTGTCTTTTACAGTAACAGGATCACAAGATCGTTGACTTTCCATGCAACAACATGTTAAAAAAAGTACAAGAATCATCTCAGTAAATTGCAGTAGGCTCCTTGAATCACTATGGACTGAGATGTTGCAAAGGTGGAGGTTAGCTGTCTTACGTGGGATTTGGGGTTTAATGTCCAACTGCTATGTAACTGCCCAAAATCCTTAAGTAATTTTTCATTGGCTCATGGCCCTTTAAGGTGGATAGGGTAGTGAAGAAGACATTTGGTATATATGCCAAAGCACTGAGTATAAGAGTTGGATTGCCATGTTGCAGCTGCACAAAACATTGATTAGGCCACATTTAGAGTATTATGTACAGTTCTGGTCATCACACTTTGGGAAGTATGTGATAGCAATAGAAGGAGTGCAGAACAGCTTCACCAGGATGTTGCCTGGAATGGAAGGCTGTAGTTACAAGGAGAGATTGGATAAACTGGGTTTATTCTCAGTGGAATATAGGAATGTAGGATGCTGAGGGGTGACCTTATAGAGATTTATAAAATGATGGGAGGTGTAAATAATCAGAGTCTTTTCCCCATGACACTGGAATCTAGAACTAGAGGGTACAGGTTTAAGGTGAGAGAGGAGAAATTTAAAGGAGATCTAAGAGGTAGCTTTTTCACAGAGATTGCTGGTTATCTAGGATGAGCTGCCAGAGGAGGAGGTAGAGACAGATACAGCTATCTGCCTCAAAGGCATTTGGACAGATAGATAGGAAAGGCATCGAGGGATATGAGCCTAAAGCAAATGGGATTAGCATAGATAGGCATCACGGTTGGCATGGACAAGGTGGGCTGAAAGGGCCTATTTTTGTGCCATATGATTCTGTGATTCTCAATGATTCAACCCAACTCTAAATTTCAAAACTGAATACTTCAAATGATTTGAAATCAGAAAAATTCTACCTTTTATAAATGTTTTTTGAAGTATCCTTTAATGGATATAGTTACAATATACAGAATCTGATAAGCTTCTATGGAACCCCTTGGAATGAGGCTCGCAGTATAAATAGAAAAAGGAACAGCAGAATACAAGGACAAACTGAGAAGAGAAGCCCGGTGTGAAGTATAAAAACAAGTATAAACACATTGAATAGCTTATCTTCAAGGTTCCCAGCTCTTTAGCATTGTCCTAGAGTCTTCGGCAATTAAAAAATGAATGACTCACTCATGTGACCAGCCTAGGATAATATCGCAGCAAGCTTAAAAGGACGTGTTACTTTTCTTCATTTGTTAAAAATATTGGCGATGGAACAATAAAAAGTTAAATGGGCGGGGTTGGATAAAGACTGGTGACCCAGCCACGTAACATCCAGAAGTGCATCCAGTTTCTAAGTTACAACTGGTATAAAATTCATTATTTTGTAAGAATTTGCAACGCGGGTATGTAGAACAAGCTGGATTACTGTTGCATACAGCCTGTACGAACTCAATGGGCCGAATGACCGCCTCCCGTGCTGTAACTTTCTGTGATGCACAGATGATTCAGGAGTAGCATTGAGCACAAGTAGCCAATTTGACATAAAATTCGAGTCACAACCTTCATCCACCTTGAACGTTTTGAGTTTGCAAAAAAAAATGCGTGTTTTGCAAACGACATGAAGCGTTCCGAGGTGCCGCCGGAGGGCGTGAGGCGCTGGACTGACAGGCTGAGGTAACGGACCCCTCCCAGGGTGGGGAGATTCCTGGCCAACCTCCCCCACCATCAACCGCAGCGCATGCGCATCTTCTCGCCGAATGACTAGCCCCATTTCCCCGCCGCTAATTGGTCAGTTCGTAAAGCAGCTGAACTGTGACCTTGGGAAGCGGCTGCTTCGTATTGGACGTGGCGGCTAACGGTCGGATTTTAAAAATTTGCAGGAGCGGAAGTCGGGGTTTCGCGGACGGAGCGGGAGAGGCCCGGCGGCGGGAGGTAGGGGTAGGGGTAGGGGTGGGAGGCGAGGCGAGGCGGTGGTGGCGGGAGGTGATGGGGGAGAGGCGGTGGTGGCGGGAGGTGATGGGGGAGAGGCGGTGGTGGGACGTGATGGGGAGAGGCGGTGGTAGGGAGAGGGGAGAGGAGAGGGGTGGTGGGAGGTAGGGAGGAGAGAGGTGGGGGGGTCGCAAACGGAGCGGGGGACGGGTAAGGGTTGGAGGTGGGGGAAACACAGGTAGGGATAAGTTTTCCAGCACGGCGAATGCCTGTTAGTGGCACATTCCAGGCTGCAGGAATATGTGCTGAAGGATATACTGAAGCTCGGTGCAGCCGATGCAAAGGCTCTGTGGGGAAGGATTACAGTCTAGGGTCCCTCTGCTACCACACATGGAGGGGCTGGGTGTGGTGGATAAGCCCCTCAAGCAATGAAATGGTGTATCATCAAAGGGGGCCACATGAGCGGCAATGGTGCTTTGGTTCACTTTTTAAACAAAGTGTTAACGTTACTGAATATATTGATCAAATAACACTAAGAATGTGAAAAGTTTTTGTACTGCGGTCTTTCTTTTTGTGTGCCTATATCATTATGAATAAAGTTTATTCTGGGGGGAGAAACAAACAGGTAGAGTAGAGGGTGTGATGTAGTGGCATTGTCTACGAAGCCTATCTCCCAGGAGGAGGCTGTCCTTTGCAGGCTAGTAGTTCTCCTGCCCACCACCCCTATCCTGGCGGCCACTGTGCCGCCTGGGTGATGAAGGCTTCTGTTTCATACCCCCTCACAGATGGTGACCATTCTGTTTCCCCTAGTGTTCAGCCACTCTCCAACTATTAACTGACGATCCCTGAAAGGGAGTGTCTCTGTACTGAATCCCATGTTGCTAGGCATCATTTTGCTTAAGATTAAATATGTTCAGGGAAATGCAGGAGTGGAGGTCTGAGGGTATATGTGGGTAAAGGTATTGTGATAAATTAAGAAGATCATGGTAATACAGCATGGAAACAGGCCCACCTTGTTCATGCTGACCAAGTTGTCTACCTGAGCTAGTTCCATTTGCCTGTGTTTGGCCTGCATTCCTCAACCTTTCTTATCCACGTACCTGTGAATAGGAAGTATTAGAGAGAGATGGGTTAAATGCAGGCAAAAGGGACTAGCTCAGGTAGGCAAAGTCCAAAATGTCTTGTCACCAGAGCTTTCAAAGAAGACCGTGGCTACTGGCCTGTTAGAACCAGGGCATAAAAGGGCATTAAGAGCATGGATGTGAAATTGGCTAAGTAACAGCAAAAGGTTGTGCTAAGCAGCTATTTGTACTGGAGGAAAGTGTATGGTGATATTCCCAGGTTTGTGTTTTTTGATTTATATTAATGACCTAAATTTGGGTGAAAGTCAGTTTCTAAATTTGTAGGTGATATGGAATTTGACAGCAATGTAAACTGCAAATACATTCCATATAAAAAGACTGGTAGAATGGGCAGAAGCATGGCAGGTGAAGTTTAATGTAGAGAAATGTGAGCTGATGTATTTTGGTAGGAAGAATGAAGAGAGGCATCATTAGTGTAAAAGGTAGCAATGGACAAGGGATACAGGACCCTGAGGTTATGGGTGCACAGGTGGCAGGGTAGGTTGAGGGCATAGTTAATAAAATGTACTAAATCTAGGTTTTATCAATAGAAGCTTGGGGTATATAAGCAGGAAAAACTTGCTGAGCTTTTATAAATCACTGGTCCAGCTTCAACTGGAGTATTGTGTTCAATTCTTGTTAGTTCAGGAAGAATGTGAGATAGGGAGGGACCAGAAAAGATTTACAATAATCTCTAGGGTGAAGAGAGGGCTGAGGGCAAATTTGTTGGAAGTATAGGGGGTCTGAACACTAAGGTACAGTATAAATTTGTAAATGTTGTCAATGAAGTGTACTGCTGGGGAAAATGGTTGAGGCGTATGACATCTTGGGGGGACAAAAAACATGCTGGAAATGCTTTGGGTCAGGCAGCACCTGTGCAGAGAGAAACTGTTCATGTTTCAAATTGGCCCTTAAGGAATGGATTTTCATCTTAATAGTGTGCATTCACCATTACACTTTAGGATGTTGAGACATTAGAGGATGCAGAATAAATATAAAAGAATGGTGGGGGATGGCAATTATTGGGGTTTCAGTTATTTAGCTGACAGTTTGCATCTTGTGCAATTTTAAATGGAGCCTTGATGGTGCCTTGTGTGCATATGAAAAGGACACTAACCATGATATGTAAAATCAGTTTTATTGGCAATCAGATGTTCGACACCTAGAAGTCTGGAATTGTGATGTATTCAGAAAATTAGTGGCTTTGTGTTATGTGACTAATATTATTTCTATGAACAATTATAGGAAGTTTTAAGTGGTTGTTCTTGCCTTGCATCTTTCTCAGCCTATCTGATATGAGTTTGCATTTGGATGAAAACAGTTATTTGAATCTTCAAGGTTCTAATATAATGGATGAACAGTGTGATCCATCAACACCAGTTGTGACCACGGGGAGACATTCCACTCTTCGAGTAGCACAGAAGGAGAATTTCCCTCCCAAAAATTCAGCAAAACTTTCTAAGGTGCATTTTCTGCATTTTTACCATAAGTAATCTAAGTTGTGTTCTTAATCAGCTTGTTGAACTTTGACAGTTTTCCTCATTTTGGATCTCTATAGATTGAAACTTCATAATACTTGTACATTTAATCTAAATGAAGAAATCTTGTGCATGGGCGATCATTTTCAGAATGCTTAACAATTGCATCTTTTGCAATTGCAGCATTCTGCATTAAAAATACTCATGTAGCAGAAATTCAGCTTGCAGTAGGCAATGGTTATCTATGTAGAACTATCAATCGGACTGTGGGGGAAAAATGCTGCATTTATTGGGGGGAAGCGAATTTTCTGGTGAACTGTGTGTAGAGTCTCACCTCTGATTTGACCTCTGGGCCATTTGTTTGTTCCCTATTTTTGGTGTTATTCAGTATATTTAAATATGTTGTAGAGATTAACCATAAACAATTAAGGGTAAAACTTAGCATTTTGTTTATTAATGCTTTTGAGTTTTGTATTTGTTGGATTACAAAGTGTCACTACCAACAAAGGAATTAGCTACTCTGCTGGGCACCAAATAGTTTACTGTGATGCTATTAGTATATTCCTTCTAGCTATGCAACAACATTCTAAACTGACTTTTCATGACTTAGGTGTCCTTCCAAACCCCTGCAAGAGACCCTGTTACACGCAAAGTACTGAGTCCCCAGCTCACCAATATTGCATTTCAGAAAGCTGGAAAAAATGAGGAAAGTGCACAGAACATAGAGGGTCCAGGAAATCTTAATAACGATAAATGGTAAGAATAAATGTTCTGTCACGGTGAGCTAATGTGCGCATACTTTATTTTATTGTCTGAGACTTTGACAGCTTAGTGTTGGTGACCTGCAATTGTTATCAATTATGAATATTCCACTATTAGGTGAATCATTGGTAATTTTTTTTCAGTTCCAGTGTATAGCTTGTAACTTATCAATGCTAATCTTTCAACCCTTTCTAAATGCATGGGAGCAAAGGGAAACAGCCAGCTACAGGCCTCTTATGGGATGCTTTTTAGAAATAATTATGGAGAAAGATGAATGAGCATAGGTCTATTGAAAGATCAAATTAGATTTTCCTTTTCTTACGAGGTACCATACAAATTGATGACAGTGTGCTAGATGTTATCTATAGCTGGTAGAATGGATAAGAAATTTGAATTGGCAGCTAAAGTGCTGTCAACTGTTTAGTTTTCAGGTAGGTAGAGATTTTCCTCAGTATCTGGTACAGGGGCCCAGCTATTTATTATGTCTAAGTTATTATACATAGTTGTGCAATATGAATAGCTGAGTGGGCTAATAGAAGACATAAGAGACATGAAAAAAAACCAAAATGCTGAATATGTTTGGATTGGGCAGTAGCTATAAAGTGAGAAAGGGTTACTGTTACAAATTGACCTCATCAGAAGTTTTGCTACCACAAGTTTTCTGACCTTGAGTTTCTAGCTTTTTTTTTAGATTTCTAGAATCTGCAATTGCTTCTCTTTTCAGGGAGACACTGAACCTTTTAATAAAACACTGATTATGGCAACAATTGGAGTGGTGTGCCTAAATTAGGTTTCCATATATAAAAGATGCAAATGCATTATGGTGGGTGTAGAAAAGATTGTTTCCAGGTATGATGAATTTTGGTTTGTCAGGTTAGATTGGAAAAGCTGGTGTCCTCCTTAATGGAGAAGACAGAAAATTCAACTGAAGTGTAGAATATAATGGATTTGGGGTAAATGGCTTAAGCTGTTTCCATTATTAGATGGTTCAAGGACCAGGGGCACAGATTCAAGGCAGATGATAGAGGCGTTGGGAGAGAGGAAAAACACTATGCCAAGAATGATGATGATCAGCTAGTAGAAAGAGGGAGAGAAAAAGACTTAACATTTTGGTTGATGCCCTTTTTAGCAAATTATATTAGCATTTCATTGGTGTTCTAAAGGTGAAACCAGGTAGAAGTCAATTCTCTGGTGATTAAACCTTTTGACTCCAGGGGTTCTGAGCTTGTACTTGGTTTGTGTAGTAACACCCATAAAGAAATTAACTAAAACTATCCAAAATTATTTGTACAAGAGCTAAATTTTTAATAAGCATATTTTAATACAAAGGACTGCATTAAGCCTTTATTTTGAGTTTTTAAACATCTAGTGATGTTGATTCTCTTAACTCACCAGCTCTGCCGGAGCTTGTATTTCACACAGCTCACCTTCAAACATCAGTTAATCCCCTCAGTGGCCAATGGGTTGATATTGTCACAGAGAATTTCTGATTTCAATGTAATGGTTATTTCCCTCTAGAGAAAATTAACATAGAACTTATAATTATATTTTACTAACTGGATTGGGGACCTGCTCTGGCATCAAATTATGGCTTTTAAAACAATGTTTTTCTAGAACTGTTTTATGGAAGCTGTAGCTTGTTTTTTCACTTACCTGAAAGCATAATTGCAACGGGCAGTGATATTAATTTGACTTTATATTGCAAATGTTCTCAAAGTGATCAACATGGTATATGGAACAGCACAGGAACCGGCCCTTCACCCCATGATGTTGTGTTGAACTAAACTAATGACATCTAATTCCTTCTATCTGCACATATTCCATATCACTCCATTCTCTGCATATTCAATGTGCCTATCCAAGAACATCTTAAATGCCTTCATTGGATCTGCCTCCACCACCACACCTGGCAGCACATTCCAGACACCCACCATGTTGTATTTTTTTTTTAAAATTGCCCCTTGTACCTCTGACTTTTCCTCCTCTCGCCTTAAGTGCGTGCCCTCTAGTATTAGACATTTGGACCCTGGGCAAAAGATACCAGCTGTTTATGCCTCATAATTTTATAAACTTTTTTTTAATCAGGTCTCCCCTTAGCTTGCCCCTGCTCCAGAGGAGACAACCCAGATTTGTCCAACCTCTCCATATTGCACATGCCCTCTAATCCAGGCAGCATCCTGGTAAAGCTCTTCTGAACCCTTTCCATAGCCGCCTCATCCTTCCTATAGTGAGGTGACCAGAAATGAATGCAGTGTTCCAGATGTGGCCTAGTGTTTTATAAAGCTGAAACGTAGCTTCCTGACTCTTGAACACCATGCTTCGACAAATAAAGACAGGTATGCCATAAGCCACCTTTACCACCCGATTTGAATTGTGAGACCCCCAAGATGCCTCTGTACATTAACACTGAGGGTCCCTTTCATTTGATCTCCCAAAGTGCAACACCCCTCACTTCGCCAGATTAAACTCCATCTGCCATTTCTTCACCCATATCTGCAACTGATCTTGATCTTGCTGTATCCTTCTACACTATCCACAATGCCATCAATCTTTATCATCTGTGAACTTACTAACCCACTCATGTTTCATCCAAGTTATCAAGATATATCACAAACAGCAGAGGTCCCAGTATGGATCCCTGCGGAACACCACTAGAAATGGACTCCTAGCCAGAATAAGTCCCATTGACCACTACCTTCTGTCTTCTATGGGCAAGCTAATTCTGAATCCAAATGGCCAAGTCATCATGGATTCTATGCATCACAATCTTCTGGATGAGCCAACTTTGTTAGGTGCTTTACTAAAATCCATGTGGACAACATCCACTGCTCTACCCTCATCGATCACCTAGGTCACTTCAAAACAATCAAGTTTGTACCACATGCCCTGCCCTGCACAAACCCATGTGACTGCACCTAATTAGGCCATGCTTTTCCAAATGCTCAAAAATCCAGTCCCTAAGAATCCTCTCTAATAAGCTTCCTACCACTGATGTGAGATCCATCAGCCTACAATTTCCAGGATTATCCCTATTTCCCTCCTTGAACAAAGGAATAGTATTAACTCCTCACAAGTCCTCTGGGACCTCTCCTGTAACTAGAGAGGATGCAAAGATCTTGGTCAAGGCCCAACAATCTCATCTCTTGCCTCTGTCAGTAAGCTGGGGTACATCATGTCAGTCCCTGGGACTTGTCCACCTTAATGTTCTTCAAGAGATCACTTAAATTCCTTTTTCAACTGCAGGCATAAAGATTCTGGAGGTAGTTCTGAAGTATTTAATCTGAAATTGGAAGAGCAACTGAAACAAGGCAAGTACATTTCATTATAGGCTCAATTATGAACAGTGACACTTCAAGTTCAATCTTGCATTGCTATATACAGAGATTAGAAACAAGTTAAACTTTTGTATTAAAAGCTAAGGATTGTTGTTATTATGAAGTCAAGTTCTCTTTTCAATGCTGCAAAACGTGTGTTTTTATATCATTTACTTTGAACTTAGTGTAAACTAGTTTGCATTGTGATTTGTAAGATCTCTGAAGTTGAATGTCATGGATTTGAATTGGACTTTGGAGCAAAAGTAAAGCCTTTAGCTGATGCAGACTATTTTCCAAACAATTAAATATGCATCTGGTTGTTATTCATTAATTGTTTGAGACTTATCTTTTATCTCCATTGACAGAGGTTAATCAATCTGCTGCTCATGAGGAGCAAGTTTCATCTCATGGAACATATACACTTGATCTTGACATGCTTGATGTAATAAATCCATTTAAAAGTAATTCAAAAGTTATGAACTCGCCAGTTCAGAAACTGAGTGACCATGAGCTTGACTCTCGGGAGGAATGTCTCAAAATTACGCCAGTGAATAATGAAATGCTTTCTAAGAAAACTGAGAAAATGTCAATAACCCCTCCCTATAACATAAACACAGATCATACTATGAATACCTCAGCAGACATTCCTTTACAAATGGAAAGTCAAAGCAGCTACATAGAACGGGATTCTGAGGTGATCATATCACAGAAATTGAGTAGCTTTGAGGTAGATTGTCTTGAGAAAAGTGATCCTTGTGCAAGTGAGATGAAAGTGGAAATTTCAGAGCTTCCCCTAGAAAATTTGTCCAATCTTGACTGTGACAACACAGGTTCTGACAACTCCCTCCAAATGGAAGGGCAAAAACTGGAGACTTCACCAGCACTTGATCAAGATCTTGTATCTAAAAATACTCAGACAGCTGTTGATGCTGACTCTTTGCAACCAGTGAAGTTGGAGATTGCATTTGATACTGAAGTGAAGGAGAAACCTCCACCCAAAAAGTTGGGGAAAAGACCTGTAGGGCAGTTGCGGCCTAAGTCGCCCAGTGAAACTACAGAGAAATCCGTACATAACAAATCAGAAGAGCAGAGCACGAAAGTTGTAAAACAGAATGAAACTGAGTACTGCACATTGGAAGAGCAGAGCAAGGAAGCTCTAAAGTTGAGTGAAACTGATCCTGATGATCCTGTCGTCCCAAAGTTGAACTACAATATTGACTGGGACAAACTGGATGACCCAAATTTCAATCCTTTTGGTGGAGTTTCAAAAATTTGTAATTCTCCCAGTTCTACTAAGCTGCCAGCAGCCAACTCTGCACTGCAGTCATTGCAAGATAAGCAAGAGAATGTTGAGCCAACTGCAAACAAAGTGGATGAGTTGCAGAAGCCAGAAAGCACTCCAGGGACAAATGGATCTAGTGGAATAATTAAAGAGGTTCAGAAGCAACCTGTTAAGAAGTGAGTGGATTAACTTAATCATTTTAAATGACAATTTCTGACTTGTTTATATTTAAATATAAAGTACTTGAATGCTAGCCCTCTCTAGCTTTTTGAAGCATCGATGGATTTTTTTTTAGAAAAACTTAACACATTCTGCAGTACCCTGACATGGGCTTTTCATGGTGATATACTGTTACTAAATGGGGTGAAACACTACCTTATTAGATATTTGATCATTATTATCTGTATAAACACCAAGTTTTGTTACTGATGCTCTTCATAAACCTTTTGCCAAAACATTTAAAATAAGTGGTATTTTTGTGATGCCTTTTGTAAATTCTAAAGTGCATGCTGGCATTTTCCCATCTTAATACTTAAATCTTGGGATGTAGGTGTTGCTGACAAGGCCAGACTTCCTTACCCGTTCCTAGTTGCTGTTGAGAAGGTAGAAATGAGCCATCTTAAACTACAGTTGTTCTGATAAGTCATCCCCACAATGCTGCTGGTTGGAGGATTCCAGTGTTTAGATGCAGTGTAAATTAAGGAGTGGTAATATTGCAATTGGTGGTGTTCCCATATACTGGTTCTTATCATTCTTGGCCATTGAGGTTGTGGGTTTGGGAGGTTGTGGATGGTACACACTACAAATGGTGTACTGGTTGATGTCAACCAAGGGGACTGTTTTCTTTTGGAGCTTCCTTGAGTGTTGGAGGTAAGTCGAGAGTGTTTCATCACTCTTGTCTGGTGTGCCTGGTAGGTTGTGGAAGAGAAAGGTCACTGGTATTGATCACACTCTGAGTTGCTCTTGTACCCATGGTATTTCTGGTCTTGATGAACCCAAGGTTATTATTCAGGACTGCACTGGTATACCATTCAATGACTGGGTAGGTTATGAGATTCTTGAAAGTTGTTGCCTGGCATCTGTTGTACAAATGTTAATAGTACTCATCAGCCCATGCCTGTAAGCTGCTTCAGTCTTAATGCAGGCAGGCATAAATGCTTCATTTGTTGAGTTGCAAATAGAATTAAACATCGTGCAATCATTAGCTAGCATTCCCATTTATGACCTTGTCAAAGGTCATTAATGAAGCAGCTGAAAATAGTTGGGACTGGTCATTGCCCTGAAAAACTCCTGTGGCTGGGATGAGAGACCTCCAAGAATGCAACCATTTGTGTGAGGTATGACTTTGCCCTTCATAGTTTTTTTTTGCCTTGATGCCTAGGTTTGCCATGGCTCCTTGACGCCACTCCAAATGTCCTGATGTCAAGGGCAATCACTAACTCCTGCCCCAACCCCCTTGGAATTCTGCTCTTTGGTCAATGTTTGGCTTGAGGGTATGGTGAGGTCTGTAACTGACTTCTCCTGGTGAAACAAAACTGAATGAGTAAACAGATTATTGAGGAACACATGCCATTTAGTACTACAAGCAAGGATACTTTCATGCCTTAGAGTGTAGGCTGGTGGTAATGAGTAACTAGAGAAATTTGTCTTGAATTTTGGCTTGTTCGGAATTGATTGAGGTAAAGGAGGGCTACATCTCTAATGACAATAGCTGTGCAGCAGATGCACGAGAATACCATCTCAGCAAGTTTGACAATGCTCCTTATGGTCACTGAGTCAAATCTCTAGAACTGTCCCCAAAAGTAATGCTCTGGGGTGGCTTGAGGCACATTAGTTGAAGAATTGCCACACCCGTTCCAGGATAGTTTGGGGGGGGGGTGGCGGAGTAGGATTTCTAACTATGATTGCATCCCCAAAATAAAGTACAATGTTTAAAAAAAAAACTTATTAATTGTGTGGATATTAGGTGATCACCCTGCAGAAACATAACTATGGTACAACATTCATACAAGAGTTTTTTTTTAAACACCCTTGTTATTTTTGCCTTTAAACCTGATTCGGGGAGACGTAATAAATCAATCTCTGAGATCACATTGAGATAGCTGCTGACCATTATTTCATTCTTAACCACCCCCATTTTTTCCATGAGTCTTTACTAGTCATTCCACACATGTAGACACATGAACTTTTCTGCCAAATAATTGGCAATGACCAGTAGGGAGAAGAATATATCCTGCTTTAGAGAACTTCCTGACGCCTATCCCAGAACTGAGCCACTGCCGTGCCGGATGTTTTGTAAGCCTCGAGTAATATGGGTAGATATTTGGTTTGTAGTTATGGCCTTTGATAATGGAGACTAGGGTGTAGGAGGTATTATTGCATTCATCATAGTGCTGAAGCATCACCTTTAACAGGTGCTTATCATAAGATATCCCTTGTGTTTTGACTACAGTTCTTGTAACCTTTTTTATCCTTTATTTCTCAAATGTGTATATTTTTTCTATGAAATTAGTTTTGTCTACCCAATTTGCATTAATGACTCAAATCTACTATTCACAGGAACACTTGCAAAGTTAAACCCATGGTGGAGGTCTCAGCAATTCCTTTATTTCAGGTGGGTAAAATTTTGAAATTCAAAAGGACAATAATTCACTCAAGGATTGCAATGCACAGTATCAACTAGTCTGAAAATTGATTCTTAGAATATCATTTGTAGCATTTGACCTGGACCATGGCAATCAACAGTCTCGTCAATATCTGGGAATTGTATTGACCAGAAACATAACTGGCACAGCCATGTCAATACTGACTATATGGGCGGGTCAGGAAGTTGGGTATCCTGTGGAGAGTAATTTGCCTACTGACACCAAAGCCTTTACAGCAACAAAAAGCACATCAGGATTATGAAGAATGCTCCACTGACCTGGGTGCATGCAGCTCCGACTTCAGTGATTTAGTAGTTCAGCACCACTTTCTTGGACTTTCTGTCCATGCAATTGTTGGTGTCAGAGGCAAATCACTCTCCCTGTCTGTGAGATACAAATTGCAGGAGGGTGTGGTTAAAGGTTGTTTGAACTTTTTTATTATCCAATAATACCAAGCTGCTTTGAGTTTGCCAAAACAAAACCTTGTCATAACCTCCCTTGCAGTTTGTCGGATGAAATGTAGTTAATACCCTTTGCCTGTGCTACTTTTGAAATCTTGATCAACACAATGACCACGTTAAACTCTTCCCGCTTTGCTTGTTTATGGTCTATTTTTTCTGAACTGGAGTTTAATTTCCAGTAGCTGGTTTGTTCTATTGTCTTTTGAAGCAGGCTTCTGTATATAGTAAAATGGGAAGGAAATGTGGGTTCTTTTCTGTTGCAGGGCTGCTAAAGAGAATTGTCATCATGATTTGGCGTAAATTTTTTAAAAAATTATTTTTTCTTAGGACCCCCAAGTTTTCGCTATTGGAGATGTCATTGAGTCCAGGCCAGTGTCCAATTTTGGAAAGAGAATTTCAGACAGAGTACAACCAATGAGGAGTGAAGAAATGACACAGGACATGAATGATAATGAGTTCACCATGGCAGGAAGGTCTGAATTTCTTGATGATATCATTGAAGGTGAAGCTGAAGAATTTAGACCAGCAGACCAAAGTAAGATTGGTTTCCTGGTCTTTTCCTTGTTAAACCATTTTTATTGTCAATATATTGGCCTTTGATCTAATCCAACTTCTTAATTTGATTTCCGTGACGTAATTGCATGTCTTGAAACTAATCTAGCTACTGTCCTATACTCAAGCTCTTTAGCTTTAGTCTTGCTGGTATTTAGCAAATCATCAGTTCTGATATCTGTGATAAAGTGTTAATTCAAACATGGGTTGAGACACCTGGAGCTGAAGATCATAAATTTTAAAGCACTTGCTCTTAGTACAATTGGTCTTGTCCATTTTACTTTAATGTTGTAAGCCCATCCACTTGCTAATCTTCCTTTTGTTGGTGATTAAATTCTGGGCAAATGTTTGCAGAATGGTGTGCTTTCTTCCTCTTTCCATCCCATCTATCTGTTGCCTGCAGGTGGACACTAATTTGGTTCAAATGTGAAGTATTACAGTGATCAAAGTAATTATCTTTGTATTGCAAACTTTTAGCTAATTTGATTAAGAAGTATTTGGTGTTATAGCACACTTGATCAAGGTACTGTTGCCTGCAAATGCAATTACATAAACTGTTCTGCGTGCAATTCGGCTGCAGTTTCACACCTCTCCAAACATTTTGTGCATCAGAGATGCATATTTCATTCCAAGTGCTATTCTTTATGAGCATTGTAGGGAAATCTAGACAAAAGTGTCTTCAGATTGTCTGTTGGGTACGCCTAAGACACGTTAGTCAACCGCAGTACTGAATTGAAGCTTCCCAC
Organism: Pristis pectinata; assembly: GCF_009764475.1. Lineage (NCBI taxonomy): Eukaryota > Metazoa > Chordata > Chondrichthyes > Rhinopristiformes > Pristidae > Pristis > Pristis pectinata. The sequence continues at coordinate 22,509,255 of NC_067406.1, forward strand.
ATCTGGCCTTGAGAGAAAGACCAGGCGGCATGCTTTTAATGTACAATAATATGTAAAGCCCAATTTATTCTCCCTTAGTCTGCGGCCTTGGTTAACTGAACTTTTGATGCTGTGGAACAGTAATCAAAACTCAAAAAGTAGAAGCTGCAGTGGGCCACTCCTCTCGTGGCAGTTACTGCGCTGAACTTAACAAATCCCTCGTCACTTAATTCTGTTGGAACCCAAAAATCTGTTGTTTTACCTTGAATATACTGGGCTGCCACAACAGTCTTTGATAGAGACCTCCAAAGATTCACCACTCTTGGTTGATCAAATTTCTCTTCATCTTGGTTCTGCAGGACTCTATTTTGAGACTGTGACCTTGCATCTGCCCTGTCAAGCCCTGTGAGAATTTTGTATGTTTAAATGGGATGAGCTCCTGAATCTAGCCTGTTTAACTTTGTCAGATAAAATGTGCTCCCAGGAATCAAATCTGGTAAATCTTGGTTGCACCCCCTCTTGCATCTTTGGATAGGGGCAACTAGACCTGTACCAACTTACAGGAATGATCTCAGCATGGCTTAACTAATTGCAATAAAACATGTTTGCCTAATTAACCTTTTGTAATTAAAGCCAAAACAGTTTGTTGTCATATTTGCTTGCATTACCTGCAAGTTAACTTTGCTGTGCAAAAAAAAATATGGTTTCTTTGAAAACCAGCACCTTTCAATCTCTTGCAATTGTAAAGAATGGTCTGCCTTTGTTTCTCTTGCCAAAATGGGTGACCTGGACTCACTTATCTACTTAATTTCTATTTTCCATGAGAAGCATGGATAGGGTAGATAGTCTATTTGCCAGCATGGAAATGTCAAATCTAAAGGACATAGCTTTAAGGTGAGAGGAGAAAGGTTTAAAGGAGGTACCAAGTTGAGATTCCTAGAGTGGTAGGTGCCTGGAACATGCTGCCCAGGGGGATGGTGGAAGTGGATATGATGGTGGTGCTTAAGACTCATTTAGATAGACAAATGAACATGAAGAGAATGAAGGATATGAATCATCACAAGATCACAAGACAAGGGAGCAGAAGCAGGCCATTCAGCCCATCAAGTCTGCTCCAAGGAAGGGGAAATAGAAATGGGGAATGGGGGAAGAAGAAAAAGAAATAAAAACTATTCTAATCCCAATTACCGGCCTTGTCCCCATATCTCTTGATATCCTGACTATTTAGATATCTATCTATCTATCTATCTTCTTGAACGCCCCCACTGATCTGGCTTCCACTGCTGTACGTGGCAAGGAGTTCCACAAATTCACCACCCTCTGGCTAAAGAAATTTTTCCTCATCTCTGTTTTGAAACTGTACCCTCTAATTCTAAGATTGTGCCCTCTGGTCCTGGACTCACCCACCAAGGGAAACAGCCTAGCCACATTTACTCTGTCCTTTCCTATCAATATTTTAAATGTCGCTATGAGGTCCCCTCTCATTCTTCTGTACTCCAGCGAGTACAGTCCAAGAGCTGACAAACGCTCCTCATACGTAAGCCCTTTCATTCCTGGAATCATCCTCGTAAATCTCCTCTGAACCCTCTTCAACGTCAACACATCCTTCCTAAGATGTGGGGCCCAAAACGGCGCACAATATTCCAAATGAGGCCTCACTAGTGCCCCGTAGAGCCTCATCAACACTTCCTTACTTTTATACACTATACCTCTCGAAATGAATGCCAACATAGCATTCGCTTTCTTTACCACCGATCTGACCTGGTGGTTAACCTTTAAGGTATCCTGCACGAGTACCCCCAAGTCCCTTTGTACTTCCGTGCTTTGGATTTTCTCTCCTCCTGGATAATAATCTGCCCGCTTATTTCTGCTTCCAAAGTGTACAACTGCACATTTCCCTACATTGAATCTCATCTGCCATTTCCTTGCCCATTCTCCTAAACTGTCCAGGTCCCTCTGCAACCTATGTGCAAGTAGATGGGATTTGTTTAATTTGGCATCATGGTTTGCACAGACATTATGGGCTGAAGGTCCTGTTCCTGTGCTATATTGCTCTATTTCCTTGCCTATTCATTTTAGCATTTGCATTCTCTTGAAGCCCTCCTGCATTCTCTTTGATTATAGGCAGTTTAGGTGCAAACTTGTATATATAATGCTTTGCTCCCTCCAACGAAACCATAAATTGTGAACCGTCAAGGCCACAGCACGAATTCTTATCGAACCCACAAGTCACAGCCTTCCATTCCAAATATAACCTGCTTATACCCACTTGTTTTGTTTGCCCATTCTCTCCTTTAAATCGTAGATTATGTTTGCTAGCTTCCAGTCTGTTCTAGAATCTGACACAGTGGACGCACAGAATGTTATTTTCCATGATCTCCAATGGCATCTTACAAATTTTTTTGATGCCGGCTATCAGATCCTGAAGATTTATTGGTTTCTCAACCCTGTGTTTCTCCAGTGTTTTTCTACTAATGCTAATCTCTTTGAACTGCTTATTCACTCTAAATCTGTAGTTCTGCACTATTTCTGGGAGTTTTCTGTGTCATCTATGAATGCTGATGCCCAAAATATTGGTTCTCTGCCATTTCCTTTATTCCCCAATATTTCTTCTGTAAGAAATCCACATTAACTTTGGCTAATTTTTTCCTTTTATACATATCTAGAGAAGCTTTTGCAGTTTGTTTCCAACTTGCCAACTCTTGTACATTCACTTTCCCTCCTTTTGCTGTCTTCTGAACTGTTCCCAATTTTTAAAGGTAACATTAGATTAAAGCATATACTTGCACTGTCTTTAACTTCTGGGTACAGCTGGACTACTTTTCTTGATGGGTTTTCATGCCTTTAAAAGAATATATTTGCTGTAAACCTATTTTATTAAATGTTAAGCAATTGCTCCATTATTGTCATGCATTTCAATGTGGTTCCCAGTCTCCCATGGCCAACTTGGGCTTCAACTTCATAATTTACTTAATGTAAGAACCTGGTTTCAAATTGAACTAAATCACTTTCAATATTTAAATAAAACTTTTGTATATTTTAGTCATTTCCTTACAGGCCTCTTAGCTCCAATGAGCCCTTATTGCATAATGTTACAGCTAAATTGGCCTGTCCCCTTGGTCCTTCTAGAAAACCATCTTGTATATGCCATGAATACCACCACCACTCTATTACCGATAATTTGTGTGCTATAGATTAAAGATCCCCATGATTTTCCTTTCACAGGCACCTCTAATTTCCCTATTTATACTATGCCCTATGTTACCACCACTGCTTGGAACCCCCGTTAGCAATTCCCAATGTTCTCTGCCCCTTTTTCTTGGCACCACATGATTTTTCCTTGGCTATAATCCTTTCTCCTGCCTGCCTTTATCCCAGTCTTTATTATCAGGTCGTCGCTCCTTTTGCATTTTGCTTTTTTCTTTGGGTAGTTTGAAGCAGTTTTAATTTGGCATCATTTGCAAGATTAATAGTTTTGCATTGAAAGTAGTGGTGGGCAGCCTTTGAGAATTACAGCAACTTTTTGGAGTTTGCAACTGAGTAACTTGGTCAGCAACTTCAGAGTGTCACAGCCAGTTGTGCTGGTATTAGATTGGAATGGCGTATCATGACTAGATTAGCTCTGAACAACTTATTGAGTTTGACATTTGATTCGGCAAAATCTGGTATTCCTAGCTATTCAAATTGATATAGTCGGATTTTGAACTATTCCCTGGATTGTTAGTTCAGTAGCCATTTTCCATTTGTTATAGGAGGTGTTGGCATAAACTTAGTTTTTTTAAATATCATTGTAACATTGACATTTTTACCCTGCAGTTCCAACATTTAACCAACCAATTGAAGTTGACTACCTGGAGCAGTTTGGTCACTCGATGGTAAGTAAAAATGTTGTATTCTAGTGTTAAACTTTAATATTTCATCTTGATTCATTGCCAGTGAGATTTGTTCAGGTTGAGGGAGTTGGCAAATGCAAGGCAGATGCAGGATGTGGGTAACTGTTTATTCACTTGGGCAAAAACAGGAAGATAGATTATTACTGAACAGTGGGAGACTGGGAATAGGGGAGATGCAATGAGATGGGTGTCCTTGTGCAACAGTCATTGAAGGTAAAAGCGCAGGTACAAGTGATTATAAAGGCAAATGGTACGTTAGCCTGCATGGTGAGTGTAGGAACAGGGACGTATGTCTGTACAACGCCTTGGTGAAATCCCATTTGGAGCTTTGTGTGCAGTTTTGGTCTCTGTATCTGAGGGAGGATGCTCTTGCAATGGAGGGAGTGCAGTTGAGGTTCCCAAGAGTGGTCCATGAGATGGCAGGCTTGATGTACGAAGAGAGAATGGGCCAATTAGGCTTAGATTTGCTGGAGTTTAGAAGAATGAGCAGGGATCTTGGAAACGTGCAAAATTCTAACAGGACTGAACAGACTGGATGCAGTAAGGATGTTCCAAACTCTGGGGGAGTCCAGGACTAGTGGTCACAGTCCAAGGATAGGGTCTAAGCCATGCAGCACTTGTGCAGAAATTTCTTCAGCTAGGAAGTGGTGAATCTACAGTAGAAACCAGTTAAAGCCAAATCAGTCATTTAATGAGGAGTTGGATGTTTCTGAAGGCTAAAGAGATTGGGGTATATGGAAGAAACAGAAACAGGATACAGAATTTAGATAATCAACGTGATCATTTTGAATGGTCGTGCAGGCTTGAATGGCCTACTCCCAACTTCTGTTAGTGTTTTTTTTTATTGCTCGAGGTTCAATTTGTGAACATGAATGGATAAGGAGAAAACTGATTCAAAAATAGTTTTGTATTTCCTTACAATGTAAAAGGCAGCCATTTTGGTCCATCTTGACTGTTCTTATTGCTTGACACACCATAATGGTAGAATGGTCCAAAATGTTTTTAATTTGTTTATGGGATGTGGATGACACTTTGAATGTTGGCATTTATTCTCCTGAATTAAGGCGACAATTAAGAGCCAACTAGTGGACAAGCAATCTTTTTCCCATTATTGAGCGATCCAATACCAGGGGGCATGCATTTAGGTGTGAGGGGGTAGGTTCAGAACAGATGTGGGGGGTACGCTTTTTTACTCGGAGTGGTGGATGCCTAGAATGTGCTGCCTGATAAGGTGATGGAGGCAAATTCATTGGGGCTTTTAAGAGGGGCTTGGATGGGCACCTGAATGAGAGGAAAATGGAGGGATATGGGCAGTCTGTAGGTGGGAGGGATTAGCTATGTCGGCACAACATTGTGGGCCAAAGGGCCTGTTCTGTACTGTTTTGTGTTCTAAATTGGTGGGTCTGGAGTTGTACATAGGCTAGACACGGTAAGAATTGTTAACTTCCTTGAAAGATATAATGAACTTCATGGGTTTTGTAAGATTTCTTCTGATTTCCCTATTTCATTTCTTGGCCTCTAATTTTAACTCTGATATTTTGACAGTTGTTCCTTTACCGTTAGAAGTCTCTGTGGGCTATGCTAGCTCAAAAGAATGCACACTGAGTGGTCTTGGCAAAATCAAACTGACTAAGCTAAAATTAGTTTTTCTATTGTAACCTCTTTAGTTTCATGCCTCTGCTTTGAGAAAGCAGTCTCTATACCTGAAGTTTGATCCTCTATTGAGGGAAAGTCCTGCGAAGGTGACTGTTAAGCCCCTGGAAGCTCGGTCTGACGTGGCAGATCCAACAACCACAAGGTAAATTGATTGTCTAATTTCATTGTCTAAAGTGTTGTTGTAGCTATTACCAAAATGTAATTCAGCTTGGATAATGTAAATTTAAAAATCTAGAAATTCTTGATGGATCATTTGTTTTTAAATATTAAAGTGCAGTGAGGTTTCAGATGGAGAAAATATCACTGATGTTGTAAGTGGTAACTTTCAAATTTTGGTCTTTTTGTTAACTGCACAGAACCATCATTCCTATAGCACCCAGTATTTTTAAATCAACAATGCATAAACATTTTAAATAGGATGAAAATACTTGACTAACTTGAATTCTTCTGTCATGCAGTACCAGCATTATAGATCTTGAAACCAGATCTGTTATTCTTTCTCATCCTAATGAAGGAATGGTGGTAAGTGTTGACCTACCTGCGGTTGTAAAAAAAAAGTTTCTAAGGGTATTAAAACCCCAATCTAGTAAAACTTCTATTTTGTTGAATTTTTTTCATAGTTAATTTGTAAATCTACAAATTCATACCCATATTTTTCTTTTAAGGATATAGCTCCCCTAGTCCCTGATGTGCAATCTATTCTTAATGATCCAGTGGCTGATTTTGCATCTACTGTTCCTGCTGAGGATGCGATTGTTGAAGTGCTAAAATACAGCCAGAAAGACATGGATGCTGCAATTCAAGCTGTAAAACAAGAGGCAGATACTGCAATGTTAGCTGTAAAACAAGAGGCAAGTGCTGACTATTGCCTTCATGTTTAGAAGGTTCAAATTTTGGTAGTTTCCATCTAAAATAAAGGTAATTTCCTAAATAGTTTTTAAAGAGAATTTTCTGAATAATGCTGCAACTCTGATATTTTGAGCAGATAGTATCATCACATAACAAGTATCTTTTCAGTTGCAATGAGGTTTGTGACCTGTGCAACTTGTTATTAAACTGTGCTAATCAACACTTCAGTAATTTCATGTTTTTAACAGATGCTGAGATTTAAATCTAATAATGTAATATAATTTTATGCCTTGCTATAGACCTTTGGAGGTCTAGAAATTTGCATTTTAGAATTTTCAGTTTTGAATTGTTAGATAAATATGTCCTACAGTGCTTTCTAGCCTATTATGCTGATGGAAACTTTGTTTGCTTGTGCTTTATCAACTGGTGACTTAGAATTTTGGATTTACTGAGGAGTACTTTATTTTTGGTAGCTTGCTCATCAGGAAGCTATAACTTTGGAATGGAAACAGCAATATGAGGAAAGCCTTGCGCAATGTGCAGAAATGAAGTAAGAGTTCTTTTCATGTAAGGTTTACTCATCACTTTGGATAATGGGAGCATGGTCTTTTTAACATTGATTTTATTTTGCTTTTTGTAGGAAAGTTGTTAATCAATATGCTGGAAGTTACTTTTCAAATGATGGGTAAGTTTTTATTCCTGTTTTATTGTTTCTAAGTTATGAAACTTGGAAATTCTGGCATTGCAATTTTCCCTTGGCAATGGTTAATGTATTATCAAATGGTTTGTCTAAGTTATTTAGAAATGCAACTTTTGAAGATTCTTCTTGAAACTATATTTCAGAGGCATCTGACAAAAAGAGTGAAATGGCCAAGGCAGAATTGGAGAAAGTAACTGAAGAGAAACAGCAAGCCTTAAAGGAGCTGAATTCAGTTGAAACATCATTTTCTGAACTATTCAAACGATTTGAAAAACAGAAAGAAGTACTTGAGGGTTATAGAAAGGCAAGTCTATTTTTCTGAAGATATGCTTCTATGGTTATTTTGGTTTTAAAATTTATAGCTATTAAGGTCATCTTGGAGACAATTTTAGAAATTTTGAAAAGGAAACACAAGCTTCAATAAATCACTTTATCATTCCCTATCATCTAGCTCAGATGTTCAATCTTTGACTTTAGTATGGTGCACAGCTTAATTTTTGGTGAGGGTTCACACTGACCTGCTTTAGTGCTGCCATACAGTTCTGACTTCACTTGGGACTTGAAACTGTATTTATGAAATGAGTCATCTTGGACTGATATTGTGTGATGTGGAAGATGGCAAGAAGTTTTTAACTAGTTTAGAATAGTGGTATCATACATTCTGCTTATAAATTTTATGAAATGTGCAACTAACATACCCAGCAGTGGTTTTTAAACAATATACCAAGAATGTGGTAACAACTTGATTAAAGCTGGTTGCTATTGTGATTTGTCAAATGATAGTTCGTCACAAAACAGGAAGTTGTTCAATCATTTGTATTAAAGATTTTCCATTGAATAGACTTCTCCTTTGGGCAGGGATTGTGAGCAATGCCAATGGCCGTAAACAAAAGATACCCTTTCATTTGCTGTCACCAGGGGTCCCTGAAAATGCAAAAAAAAAGGATAGAAGGGCATTTTCTTGCTGGAGAACAATTTCTTGGATTAATTGAATGGCTTTCCTATTTGAACCATGGTCACAAGTGGTGTTGAGCTATTGAAGACTCTTGTACTTGCTCTGGCTAGAGGTCCCCAACAACTGAAGAGTGTGAGAGCTGTGTTTACCTTGATTGGACAAACCTGTTTTCCTTGTTACTAATTAAAAAATCTTCTCAAACATACGGATTCAAAATAAATTGGTGTTTTGCAACAACTAGAGAATCTTGAATCTTGAGCCTCCATCTCGAAAGGACTTCTTTTTGCAAGATGCCTTCTCATAACCAAGGAAGGAAAATATTTGAGATAAATGCCCAGCAGTTTGAGAAGGTCCAGCAAAGTGAATCATGCTCATGCAGCACCAATTGAATGCAATGTGTGCTTTGTCCATTGGACCTAGATAAAGATGGCTGTCAAAGGAATGGAGTGTAGGAATATTAATGGGTGAAAGTACCATTTGCAGAATTGTTCCATTCTACTGCATGCCCTTGCAACCTATTGATCCTTAATCAGCTTTGAGACTTCACATGATCTGGAGACAATGCTGAGGGCACGTAAGGTTATTCCTTCCTGCCCATATTTTGCTGTGCCACCTTGGGCAAGGAAACCATTTTCTCATTTACCATCTGTAACCAACCTCGCCTGACAAATCTGTAAATGTCCATTTAGAACAGCAATAGGAAGAACACAAAAATGGCAAGGGCACAAAATGTACTCCATGTGGGGACTTGATGTCCGTTAGCAAGAATGGTTTGGCAACGTGAGAACTGGCTGAGCCCTGAGGACATATTTGCCAGACTAAGTCAGCAGTGGCTAGTGAATGAACCAACATGAGGGATACAGCTACTTGGCCTTGTCTGTGCCAGTTTACTTGGAACAGTTGCATTTGTCCATGATAGCATTAGTAGAAGTAAGCACAATTTAGTCCTTGTGGAAGCAATCTCCAATTTTCAGAGGATGTCCTTCATTCTGTTGTGTGGCACTATAATAGTGCCAGTTAGGATAGACTGACACTCCAGACTCAAAACTGGACTTCCAAGAGGAACCATTGCTAGCAACAGAAAAGTACAGAACCACAATTTGTAACCTCCTGCCTTGGCATATCCCTTGCTCTACCATTACTATCTAGCTTGGAGTTCAGATCTTGTCCAGATAAGTCCTACCTAAAAATGAGGTGCCAGTCTAGTGAAGCTGCAGTTTAAAGGTTACATGCTGAGCAGCATGTAATAGACAGCTAAGCAATCTTGCATCCTGTAGATTGCATTAAAGCCCTGCAGTATCACCACAATTAATTATGAATTATAGTAGACAATTAAACAGGTGATAGGAAAAGACTCCACAAATCTCCCCATCCTCATTGGTGAGTACTAGAGAGGAGGCCATAGTATATGCAACTATATTCAACCAGATCTGTTGATTACATGATCCCTCCTGGCTTCCTTCTGAGATCCCTACCATTACAGAAATCAGTTCTGGCCAATTTATGTGATCAAAAGGAAACTTCTGAGAACCCTTGCTACAGTAAAGGTTGCAGGTCCAGACAATATTTCAATTGTAGTGCTAAAGATCTGTGCCCCAGAACTGAATTTCCAACTGACACCTCAAAGCCTTTGCATCATCTACGGTGCTCAAATGTGATTGCATGCTCTCCCCTTGGGTGACTGCAGTTCCAACAATACCCAAAACTCAATACCATCCAAGACAAAACAATCCCTTGATTGGCACTCCATCAACCAACCTAAACATTCATTTCTTCCAATACCAGTGCACTGGCTGCAAAATGTACCAACTATCACAACACCACTACTCTCCCCCCACCCCATGTCTCAAAATCAATCTGGTGAACTTTCTTATAAGTCAAGGTGTCTTTATTAGTTGCACGTACATCGAAACAGTGAAATACATCTTTTGTGTGGGGTGTTCTGGGTCAGCCAGCAAATGTCGCCATGCTTCCAGGGAGGAAACTGGAGCACCCGGAGGAAACCCACAGACACGGGGAGAATGTACGAACTCCTTACAGCGGCCGGAATTGAAGCCAGGTTGCTGGCGCTGTAATAGCGTTATGCTAACCGCTACACTTCATCCCTGTCTGTACACAATACTTCAGATGCAGTGTCATAGCTCTAATTTGGAGCAAGACATTGTGTAGTTTGTATTATAAAGGTGGTCAGTCCTGATGTAAAATGTTACATGCAATGATACGGTTTTGGAAATGTAAAAGACATGCAGTTATTTACGATTTTACGTATTTGATCAAATAACTTATTCCTTTCGGCTGTTTTGCTTATCGTTCTCTTCAGCAACCAGCTTGCCACACAATCATGGTTAAAGGAAAATACCAATATCAAATTGCCTTTGATATTGGTATCTTCTTCTGACCATCCACTAGCATCAGATGAAAAAACGTACTACTTTTTGCATGATGAATGTAAGCCCTAGTAGCAATGTACATTCACGCTATGACCAGTCTAATCTGTATTTGGTTCCTCATGTAAATCCAGACTTTTTTATTTGCAATACTGCTCTGATCTGTGGATCTTATTTCTGAAACTGTTCCATTTCAAATATCTCTGTTAGAATAAGCATGTAGTGAATGTTTCTGCAACTGATCTGTTCTGGCTGGGAAATCTAGAAAATTTTTATACTAGCTCTTCAGTCCCATATTCAGTGCTCAGGAATTGCAACGTAGCAACACCAGTAATGAAGACTCTGCAATTTGTCTTTTTCTAAATCTTTAGAATGAAGACTGTCTAAAGAAATGTGCTCAGGATTATCTTGCAAGGATTAAGAAGGAAGAACAGAGATACCAGGCTCTGAAAGCTCATGCTGAAGAAAAATTGAATCAGTGAGCAACCTTAAATCTATCTTTAGCTTCACTACTTAAATTTGTTCATTGGTGGCATTTTTTTTTGTGTTGGGTGAAGCTAATGGTGACTGTAGTTGACTATTAATAAAATGCTTAATTAAACTAGCATTAATTCCTTGGTTAGAACATTGAGAATGGATGAAACAACATCTAAAGTTCATTTGAATTATACCGAGAAATTTCAGGAAAGATCTCAATTTATTGCCAAGTCATTTAGGAATGAAATTGCAGACACATTAGTAATCTAGAACAAAAAAAAATCTGCTGGAACAACTGAGTAGGTTGAGCAGCATCTGTGGGAGGAAAGGAATTGTCGATGTTTTGGCTCAATCCTGCCACGTTTGTAATTTAGTTTTGGGACAATTGAAATTTGAGATCAATTGACCTCATTGGTATGGAATCAAATATGATCTGAGGGGTTGCATTTTTAGTAAATAAGTGCATGCTGCTGTAATAACTTGGGATAAATTGGAGTTCAACAGCATAGTTACTGGTATTAGTTAACATTTTTCTCCTGTTCCCGTACAGAGCAAATGAAGAGATTGCGCAAGTTCGCAATAAATACAAGGCAGAAGTCGCTGCTGTCCAGGCTCATCTGCGCAAGGAGCAAATGAAAGTCAATTCCTTGGAAAGGAGTCTGGAAGATAAGGTTATAAGAAATATACTACAATTTTTCTCCATTAAGCTTTTTCATTTTCTCATCATTCACAATAAATCCTGATGTATACATTGAGCCACTTAGCTTCAAGTTGAATCTTCTCACTGATATCTGGAATGAGGCTGCTGATGATGTTAAACCTACAGTTAACCATTAACCTTTAAAAGCATTCAATTCTTCTCCTCCTTCTCCACCACCCCACCCCCCCCCCCCCCCCCCCACCTCCCCACCAAACCAACCAAAATGGTTGTAGTTTGCCTCTACAGTGGTTCTCTCTGCTCTGAAGCAACTTGTACTTTTCAGTGTTTGATTTGCCTTGAGCTGACTAAACCATCTGGTGACAAGCTTTCATCTATTACAGGATTAATATCTGATTTGGTTAAAGCCTAACTGTCTACTGTTCACACTTGCATGTGCATTTTTTAAAAACCTTTTTGGATTTTTATTCAAGATCATTTAAATCCTCTCCCTACACTGGAATGACGAATGATGGTCATGGTTCTCTGAAAGCGGGCAGTAAAGAAAATAGTGTATGAAGGCTGCAGCCTGAATGCAAGAACCTAATGACAGTCTGAGTTTTTGTTATATCACCAATCATACACAATTTTGAACACTTTAACAGCATTTTCTTTTTAAAAAGCAACATTTGCAGATTTTTTTTTGAACAAGTGTCTATGGAATTTTGTGTCTTAATACTTGGGAGGTAGAGTTGAGGGCAGGAGTTGGCCACACCTGAAAGTTTGTTCTTTGAGAGGATTTGAGCTTTATTCTGGGGTGCCTAGAATATTACACCTTCCTACCAAAGCCACTTCCTACTACAACCCAACATGGATTTCTTGCAAATATCATAGAACAGTATAGGAACAGGCTCTTCTGCCAACCAAGGTACTAATCTAAAATAATTTATCTTCCTGCACATGGTCTATATCCCTCCATCCCCTGCCTGCTCATTTCTGTCTAAATGCCTCCAACATTGCTGTGGTATCTGCTTCTATCACCTCCCCTGGCAGTGTTCCTGGCATCTACCACTATGTTTCTTTTCCAAAAAAAAACACAACTTGTTTCCTACATCTTGAAACTCCTCCTCCCACTGCATGCACCCCCCCCCCCCCCCCCCCCCATCACCTTAAATCTATGCTTTCTAGTATTTGACATTTCCACCCTGGGGGAGAGAGGTTGTGAGATTCACTTTGCCACCTGCCTTGCAAGCTACCAAGCAGGTTGAAGATAGCACACTCTTAAGGGACAGGAATGGTCCATAAAATAAAACTAGTCTTCCTAGTGAATTGCATCAAGATGTGGGCAATGTATAGAATTAAACTAGTGTGTAAGAACCAATTTTGTAAATTGCAATGCATGTTTATTTCCCTACAGGCGAAAGAAAATGTGGAACTATCAAAGATCTGTGATGAACTGATTTCCAAGATGGAAAAGATCTGATTTCTGTGTCTTGTAAATATATCCTGTCATCCTCCTAAACTATTTTTAAACTTCTGTCTTTTGTACAACTGTCTAAATTTACTAGAGGAAAATAAAGTTCAATACTTGAAATTTGTAGTTGTGTGTAAGATTTTCTGAAGCTTTTTGATATTTGGAATAGTGAGGGGAAAAAACAGAAATAAGCTATAGTCCCTTGTGTCTGCACTGTCATTCAGTAAGAATGGGGCTGATATATATCTCTGCATGTTCCTGCACAAATCCATATTCCCTTGATTCCCTTAATATCTTAAAACTATCAGTCTGGAACATATTTAGTGATGAACTCTACACAGTGACCCCAGGTTCCAGATATCCGTTTGGGGGAACTTAAACTCTGCATCTCCCTCATCGAGCCATGTAAGAATTTTATACTTTTCATTCTTTTAAACTCTAGCAAGTATAGGTCTCATCTGCTTAATCTCTCGTGCAAAAATCTTGCCATTCCAGGATTAACTCCAGTTAATCTTTGCTGCACTATTGCAAATACATCCTTCCTTGGGGATTAGACTTGTATACAATATCCCAGATGTTGTCTTTCAAGTGCTCTGATTAATTGGAGCAAGATGTCTCTGGTACTTCTCTTGCAATATCAGCTGAGCCATGTTTGCTTTCAGTGAGGAGGAGCAAGAGACTGCATATGCTGGAATCTGGAGCCACAAACTGCTGGAAGAGGACACTGCACCAATCACAAGTTAGTCATCAAACCTGCAGACAAGGGTGGTGGATTAATCTATTTTGCAGAGGCCATATGACAGCTCTTGGATACTTCCTCTTAGCAACACCAGGATGGTGATCCCACTGATGTACACCAGGCCATCATCTCCTGCACTGTCACAGATCTTATCGAATCAGATCTCCCCTCCACCTCAACCTTTCACTTCCCACTTCTATCTCTTACCCAGGATTCACAAACAGGACTGTCCTGGTAGGCCCATTGTTTCTACCTGCTAAAAGCCCTCTGCTTTCTACAACCAAGACCTAACCAGTTCCCCTCCACGAATGTTCTCATCCACATAGTTGAACTTGTTCTTGCCTGAAATAACTCTCTTGACTGTCCATGTTCTACCAATGCCACGGCACCTGCTATTGCCTGTCTTTCTGTTGACAATGTGGAACAGTCCCTGTTCTAAACCTCCGGTACCACTTCCCAACTCTTTCTCTGTTACATTAATGACTGCATTGGTGCTGCTGCTTGTACCTGTGCAGGACTCATCAATTTTATCATCTTTGCCATCCACTTCCATCCTTAAATTCACATGGACCATTTCTGACCCCTCCATTTTCTAAATCTTTGTCCCCATCTATTGAACTATCCACTGATATTTTACTATAAACCCACTGATTCCCACAGCTACTTAGATGACACCTCTTCCCACCCTGTCTCTTGCATGGATGCCATCCCTTTCTCCCAGTTTCTGTCTTCTCCTGCATCTGCTCTTAAGATGAGGCTTTCTGTTCCTGGACATCCGAAATGTCCTCCTTTTTCAGGAAGCATAGCATCCCTTCTGCTGTGGCTGATGGAGTCCAATCTCTCATCTCCTGTTTCTCATACTTCTCTCACCCTGCCTCCTCTCAGACAGAACAGAGTTCCCTTGATCCTTGCCTTTCACCCTGCAAACTGCTTCCAGCATATCATCTTTTGTCATTTCTGCCAACTGCAATGAGATCCCACCACCAGTCATATCTTTGCCATACCCCTTTCCAGCTTCTGCAGGGACCACTCCCTTCATGACTCCCTGGTCCACTCATCCCTCCACACTCATCCCTCCTTTACCTCTAGCACTTTCCTCTGTCCTTGCCGTAGATGTCCTTTTTCCTTTCCCTCCTCACCACCATCCAGGGACCTAAACAGGTGTGGTTCACATGCATCTCCTCCAACCTGGTCTAGAGCATTCAGTGCTCCCAGTGTGGCCTTCTCTACATCAGCAAGACCAAGTGCAAGCTCTGCGACTGTTTTGTAGAACACCTACGCTCAGTCTGCAATGGCCATTCTGAACTACCAGTTGCAGACCATTTCAACTCCCCTTCCCATTCCCACACTGACTTGTCTGTCATTGACCTTCTCTACTGCCAGGATGAAGTGCAACGCAAACTGGAGGAGCAAAACCTTGTACTCTGCCTGGGTAGTCTACAATCCAATGGCATGAACATTAAGTTTTCCAATTTTAGGTTCCTTTCTCTCTCTCCCTCTGGTCCTCCCAACTTTGTCCCCTTCCCACCCTCACCCAGCTCCCCTTCACCCATCTTCATCCCCTTCACCTCCACCCCCCCCCCCCCCCCCCCCCCCCCCCCCCCCCCCCGGGCTCCATCCATCCATCCATCCACTTCACATATGTTTTCCCCACTGCCCCATCTGGATCCAACTGCCGTTCACCTCTCCCCTTATGGGTTCCATTCTCACCTCCTTTACTTCTCTGAATCCAGTACTGGTAGACATCCAGGTCCTTCTGGATGCCAACACCTTTCATGCTGCCTCTATTTTAGAAACAATACTTTGCCTTTGTTTCCCCTCCCAAAGTGGGTAACGGCAGTCATCTCAAAAGCTAGAAAATAGATTAACTTTAAAAAATTCTTTGCTCCAATCAGTAATTTAGAATGTTTGCCAACTGTTCATAAGTGAACTGTGTCTTGTTAATGTTTTTCACTTCGATTTATATTTCTGGGATATGTTAACCGAAAGATTTAAACGCACTCCACATGTGGTAAGGTCAATAGAAAGTCCATCCTTGCCTCACTTGTGTTTCTACCTTTGCACTGCTTTACCTAATGGATTTTTCAAATTGTCAATTCTATATGCTCTCGCCTAAAGCCAATCAACTCTGAAGTAATATTGTGAATTGCTATTTCATGATGGTCTGCAGCTAATACTTTTCTCAATTGTCCAATATTTTCTACATCTTCAAATTCATATAGAGTCATACAGCACAGAAACAGGCACATGCCAACTGTGTTGCCCAGTGAGCTAGTCCCACCTGACCACATTTGGCCCATAACCCTCCAAACCTCTCCTATCCATGTACTTGGCAGATAATGTGAAGGTAAACCCGAAGGATTTCTACAAGTATATTAAGAGTAAAAGGATAGTAAGGGACAAAATTGGTCCCCTAGAAGATCAGAGTTGTCATCTATGCGTGGAGCCTCAGGAGATGGGGGAGAGCTAAAACAGTTTTTTTGCATCAGTATTTACTCAGGAAACTGGCATAGTGTATATGGAAGGAAGGGAAACAAGCAGTAGTGTCATGGAACATATAAAGATTAAAGAGGAGGTGCTTGCTGCCTTACAACAAATAAAGGTAGATAAATCCCCCGGGCCTGACAAGATATTTCCTTGGACCTTGAGAGAGACTAGTGCAGAAATTGCAGGGGCCCTGGCAGATATATTTAAAATGTCCTTAGCCACGGGTGCGGTGCCAGAGGACTGGAGGGCAGCTCATGTTCCGTTGTTTAAAAAAGGCTCTAAAAGTAAACAAGGTAATTACAGGCCAGTGAGCCTGACATCAGTAGTAGGTAAATTATTGGAAGGTGTTCTGAGAGATTGGATATACAGTACAAGTATTTGGGCAGCCAAGGGCTGATTAAGGATAGTCAACATGGCTTTGCGCGTGGTAGATCGTGTTTCACGAAACTTGTAGAGTTTTTCGAGGAGGTTACCAAGAAGGTAGATGTAGGAAAGGCTGTGGATGTTGTCTACATGGACTTTAGTAAGGCCTTTGACAAGGTCCCACATGGGAGGTTAGTTCAGGAGGTTCACACATTAGGTACCCATGGAGAGATTGTAAACTGGATTCAAAATTGGCTGTGTGAGAGAAGACAGAGATTGGTAGTGGATGATTACTTCTCAGACTGGAGGCCTGTGACTAGTGGTGTGCCTCACGGATCTGTGCTGGGGCCATTGTTGTTTGTTGTCTATATCAATGATCTAGATGATAATGTGGTAAATTGGATCAGCAAGTTTGCTGATGACACTAAGATTGGAGGCATTGTGGACAGCGAGGAAGGCTTTCAAAGCTTGCAGAGGGATCAGGACCAACTGGAAAAATGGGCCAGTAAATGGCAGATGGAATTTAATGCAGACAAGTGTGAGGTACTGCATTTTGGAAGGACAAATCAAGGTAGGACATACACAGTAAATGGTAGAGCACTGAGGAGTGCGGAGGAACAAAGGGATCTGGGAGTTCAGATACCTAATTCCCTGAAAGTGGCGTCGCAGGTAGACAGGGTTGTAAAGAAGCCTTTTGGCATCCTGGCATACATAAATTAAAGTATTGAGTATAAGAGTTGGGATGTTATGGTGAGGTTGTATAAGACATTGGTGAGGCCAAATTTGGAGTGTTGTGTGCAGTTCTGGTCACCTAACTATAGGAAGGATATCAGTAAGATTGAAAGAGTGCAGAGAAGATTTACTAGAATGTTGCCGGGTCTTCAGGAGTTGAGTTACAGGGAAAGATTGAACAGATTAGGACTTTATTCCTTAGAACGCAGAAGAAAGGTTTAGGGGGAACATTAGGGGGAACTTCTTCACTCAGAGAGTGGTGGGAGTGTGGAATGAGCTGCCATCTGAGGTGGTAAATGTGGGCTCACTCTTGAGTTTTAAGAATAAATTAGATAGATACATGGATGGGAGAGGTCTGGAGGGTTATTGGCTGGGTGCAGGTCAATGGGACTAGGGGAGTAAAGTTTTGGCACAGACCAGAAGGGCCAAATGGCCTGTTTTCTGTGCTGTAGTGTTCTGTGGTTCTACTTATCTAGATGGCTTTTACATGTTGCTAATATGCCTGCCTCACCCACTATTTCTGGCAACTCATTCCAAATATGCACCACACTTTGCATGAAGAAGCTGCCCCTGATGTTACTTTTAAATATTTTGCCTTTGATCTTAAAACTATGCCTTCATGTTTTTAGCACCCCCTCAGTAGGAAAAAAACTACGTGTTTTCACCCTGTCTATGCTGCTCATGATCTTGTATACCTCTATCAGGTCACCTCTCAATCTCCTACATTCCAGGAAATAAAGTCCTAGTCTACGCAACCTTTCCTTGTAACTCAGGCCCCTTAGACCAGACAACATCTTGGTAAATCTTTTCTGCATGCTTTCTAGTTTAATAATGTCTTTCCTATAACAGGGTGACCAAAACTGTACACAAAACTCCAAGTGACACCTTACCAATGTCTTATATAACTGCAACATAACTTCCCTACTCCTATACTCAGCGCCCTGACTGATGAAGGCCAGTATGCCCAATGCCTTCTCCACCACCCTATCTACCTGTGACACTGCTTTCAGTGAGCTATGCACTTGCACTCCTAGGTTCCTTTGTTCCATAACACTCCCCAGGGCCCTACCATTCCCTGTACAAGTCTTACCCTGGTTTGATCTCCCAAAATGCAATATCTCACATTTATCTGGATTGAAAGACATTTGCCATTCCTCGGCCCACATACCAAGCTGATTGGTATTGGTATTGGTTTATTATTGTCACTTGTACCGAGGTACAGTGAAAAACTTGTCTTGCAGCCTGATCATACAGGTCAATTCATTACACAGTGCAGTTACATTGGGTTAGTACAGAGTGCATTGATGTAGTACAGGTAAAAACAATAACAGTACAGAGTAAAATGTCACAGCTACAGACGGTGCAATAAGGTGCAAGGTCACAACAAGGTAGATTGTGAGGTCATAGTCCATATTATCGTATAAGGGAACCGTTCAATAGTCTTATCACAGTGGGGTAGAAGCTGTCCTTAAGTCTGGTTGTACGTGCCCTCAGGCTCTTGTACCTTCTACCTGATGGAAGAGGAGAGAAGAGAGAGTGACTGGGGTGGGTGGGGTCTTTGATTATGCTGGCTGCTTCACCAAGACAGCGAAAGGTAAAGACAGTATTTTTCATAACTTTCTGCACTATCTGCAACACAACCTACCTTAATATCATCTGCAAATTTACTAACCATGCCTTGTACATTCACGTCCAAATCGTTTATATAAATTGCAAACAACCAAGGTCCCAACACTGATCCCTGTGGCACAACACTAGACACAGGGCTCCAGCCTGAGAAACAGCCCTCGACCATCACCCTCTGCTTCCTACCACTTGAGCCAATTATGAATCCAATCCGCTATCCCCCTCTGGATCCCATGCAATCTAACCTTCCGGACTAGCCTGACATGAGGGACCTTGTCAAAGGCCTTGCAAAAGTCTATAGATAACATCCACTAACATACCCTCATCTATTCTCTTGGTTACTTCCTTGAAGAACTCTAAGAAATTTGTCAGACACGAATTCCCACGCACAAAATCGTGTTGACTGTCCCGAATCAGACCCTATCTCTTGAAATGTTGGTAGATCCTGTCCCCCCAGATTCCCTTCCAGCAATTTTCCCACCACTGATGTCAGACTTACTGGCCTGTAGTTTCCTGGTTTGTTTTTGCTACCCTTTTTAAACAATGATACCACATTAGCCACTCTCCAGTCCTCCAGAACCTCACCTGTACCAGAGTTGAAGCAGAAATCTCTGCATGTGCCCCCAAAATTTTTTCTCTAGCTTCCCACATGGTCCAAGAATGCACCAGGTCATGCCCTGGAGATTTATCCACCTTAATGCACTTTAAGGCCTCCAATACCTCCTCCCTGCTAATTCATATGTGGTCCAAGACAACACCACTCATTTCCTCCATTTCCTTAGCTTCCATAATTTTCTCCATAGTAAAAATTGAAGAGAAATATTCATTAAAAATCTCGCCCATTTCCTTTGATTCCACACACAGTCCACCATACTGATCTTTAAGGGGACCTATTTTCTCCCTAGCCACCCTTATATTATACCTATAGAATCTCGGGATTTTGCCTTACCTTGCCTGCCATCCTTCTCATACCCTCTTTTTGCCCTCTTACCTTCTCTCTTAAGAACACTTCTACACTTCTTGTAGTCATCAGGAGATTCACTAGTTCCCAATTGCTTATTCACAGTGTATGCCTCCCTCTTTTTCTTAACCAGAGCCTCAATATCTTTCATCAACCAGGGTACCAGAAACCTGCCAGCCTTGCCCTTCACCCTAACAGGAACAAGCAACTTGATACCACAAGTCTCCTGACACCACACTTATAAAAGTCTCCCACATGACAGATGCTTCTTTCACTGCAAACAATCTCACCCACTCAACCACTGCAAGATCCCATCTAATGGCTCCAAAATTTGCTCTGCCCCAGTTCAGGACATTAACCTGTGAACCAGTCATATCCTTATCCATAACTATTTAAAAACTCATAGAGTTATGCTCACTGGACCCAAAGTGTTGCCGACAGACATTTCTATCACTTTCCCTACCTCATTTCCCAGGAGGAGATTGAGTGTTGCACCCTCTCTAGTAGTTCCCTCTATATATCGACAAAGGAAGCTTTCTTGGACGCATTTCACAAGTTCCATTCCATCTAAGCTTTCACATTGTGGTTGGCCCAGTCAATATTAGGGAAGTTAAAATTTCCCACTAATACTACCCTATTATAGAATATAGAATGGTACAGCATAGTACAGGCCCTTCAGCCCACGACGTGCTGAACGATATGAACACCTCCTCCATGACCAATCTAACCCTTCCCTCCTGCACAGCCCATATCCCTCCATTTTTCTTACTTCCATGTGCCTATCTAAGAGCCTTTTTAAAGTCCCTATTGTATCAGCCTCTACAACCACCCCTAGTTGTGCATTCCAGGCACCCACCACACTCTGTGTAAAGAACCTACCTCTAACATCTCCCCTGAACATTCCTCCTCTGACCTTAAATGGATGTCCTCCAGTATTGGCTATTGCTGCCCTGGGGAAAAAGTGCTGGGTGTCCACTCTATCTATGCACCTCAAAATCCATCAAATCACCCCTCATCCTGCGTCGCTCCAAAGATCCTGCCTAATACCATCATAATTAGCCATCACCCAATTAAAATCTTTCCCATATCGTCTGCTCCTATCCTTGTCCATGGCTACACTAAAGGTCAGGGAGTTGTGGTCACTATCTCCAAAATGTTCGCCCACCGACAGGTCTGTCACCTGACCAGGTTCATTGCCTAGTACTACATCCAGTATGGCCTCTCCTCTAGTTGGCCTGTCCACATACTATGTCAGGAATCCTTTCAGGACACACCTAACAAATTCTGCCCCATCTAAACCTTTCGCACTAAGGAGGTGCCAATCAATATTAGGGAAATTGAAGTCTCCCATGACAGCAACCCATTATGTTTACAATTAGCTGCAATCTCTCTACATATCTGCACCTCCAATTCCTGCTGACTATTGGGGGGTCTATAAAGGAATCCCATCAGAGTGACCCTCCCCTTCTTGTTTCTAAGTTCTACCCATATGACCTTACTGATGATTCCCCCAAGATTATCTTCTTTAATGTCCTCTTTCATCAAGAAGGCAGCTCCCCCTCCTCTCTTACCTGCACCTCTGTCCTGCCTGTAGCACCTGTGTCCTGGAACAGTCCTGCCCTTCCCTCAGCCATGTTTCTGCTATGACTATGATATCCCAGTTCCCAGAGCCAATCCACGTCCTGAGTTCATCCGCCTTACCTGTCAAGCCTCTTGCATTGAAATAAATGCCATTTAGACCAATGGTCTTTCCTCTCCCTTTACTGTGCTCCTGTCTATCCTGACCACTAACTTTGCTCTCATTGGCTACAGTATTATCCCCCTTATCTCTCATCAGCCACGCTACTGCTCAGGGCCCCACCCTCCTGCCACTCTACTTTAAACCCTCCTGAGTAGCACTGGCAATTCTCCCAGACAGGATTTTGGTCCCCCTCTAGGTCAGGTGCAACCTGTCTCTCTTGTAGAGGTCACAGGTCATACATATTGGGCACACTTATTGCAGTGCTTAAAGTGAAAGGTGCCAATAACACATTTTAAGTTCTGAAGCATTTTAATGCTGTAAAACAGTATAAGAAAATGCTTTTTTCCCCTTGTGTGATAGCTATACAATTATTCCCATTCCTGTTCCTTTACCCCTGTAAGATTATCCAGCTTTTGAATGTTCAATCTAGTTTCAAATTTTTACTGCCGTTTACCTTTTTAGTTCCGTGTATTGGGCAACATCCATTACAAGAATTCACTTGATTTTTTAACCAAAGCACTGGAGTCAATGTCCTCCAACAGTGCTTTATGGTCAATACCTAACATTGTGATAAATAAACATGGTAACTTACTCATCATTCTATGCTTTCATTCATTAAGATGGTGAAAACCAATATCATGGAATTCTTCTACCTCCTTCCTTAAATAAGATTATTGCAATTCGGCGTGGGTCTCAGTGTGTCCTGGACATCATAACATTGCGGCTCAAGGAAAAGATCTACCACTTTTGGGTAAAAAGGCACTGGCAAAAGTTATGGCCTGACTACGTTACCCACATCTGAAGCACATGGCTAATGGTGATCAGTCATGGCTAATGGTAGGTCTGCTGGAATGCTGCCCTATGGGAAGCTGCCTTTCAGCTACCCCTTGCAGCAGTGCATTCACTTTGTCAGCCACCTGCACCCAACTTCAGTGTGTCCCTTGGCATATGGTCTTGCTCCTTAAAGGATGTCAGTTTGCTGCATTCAGTTGTGGACTACCACTTGCTCTGGGACATCTGTGAGTTTTGTACTGACCAGAGGATGTCTTTCACAGCAGTGATTGTTTTAGGTAGCAGTTAATATTTGTATTAGTAACATACCTGGCTGTACTTCTACTCCTGACATATAGGCAGAGACTGAAGACCGCAGCACCAGTGGTGAGGATTGTGAAAGTATGGTCGAGGGAGGTGGAGGAGTGTTTACAGGACTGCTTTGAATTGGTGGACTGGACCATATTCAGGGATTCATCTTCGCATCCGAATGAATATGCCATGGTCGTCACCAACTTCATCAAGACCTGTGTGGATGAATATGTGTCATTGAGAACATACGGATAAACCAGGAGATTCTCAGTCTGCAGAGGGCTAGATCTATGGAGTTCAAGACCAGTGATCAGAACCCTACAAGAAGTCCAGGTACGACATGCAGCAGACCATCGTGAAAGCGAAAAGGCGATTCCGTGTGAAGTTAGAGACACAATGGGACGCACGACAGCTGTGGCAGGGTTTGCATGCTATTACTTTCTGTAAGGCTTAACACTGCACCTGTGTGAATCCCCACAGCACCTGGCAACCCTCTGATTTGACTCAGAGGCCGACATCAGAAATCCTTCAAGAGGGTGAACCCTGACAAGGCGTCAGGCCCCAACGGTGTACTTGGCAGGGTACTGAAAATGCATGCTGACCAACTGGCTGGAGTGTTCAAGGACATCTTCAACCTATCACTGCTGCAGTTGGAGGTTCCCACCTGCTTCAAAAGGGCATAAATCATACCAGTGCCCAAGGAGTGCAGGGTGAGCTGCCTCAAGAACTATCACCCGGTAGCACTCACATCTCCTGTGATGAAGTGCTTTGAAGGGTTGGTCATGGTTAGAATTAACTTCTGCCTGAGCAAGGACCTGGACCTGCTGCAATTTGCCTACCGCCACAATAGGTCTATAGTGGATGCAATCTCACTGGCTCTCCACTCAGCTTTGGAGCACCTAGACAACAGCAAACCATACATCAGGCTGCTGTTTATCGATTACAACTTAGTGTTCAACAACATCACCCCCTCAGTACTAATCAACAAGGTTCAAAACCTGGGCCTCTGTACCTCCCTCTGCAACTGGATACTAGACTTCCTTATGGGGAGAATTACAGTCAGTGTGGATCGGTGGTAACATCTCCTCCTCACTGACAATCAACACAGGTGCACCTCAAGGATGCGTGCTTAGCCCACTGCTCTACTCTCTCTACAGTCATGACTGTGCAGTTGGACACAGCTCAAACGCCATCTATAAATTCGCCAATGACAGCACTGTTGTTGGCAGAATATTAGATGGCGATGAGAAGGTATACAGGAGTGAGCCAGATCGGCTGGTTGAATGGTGTCACAACAACCATGCAGTCAATGTCAGCAAGATCAAGGAATTGATTGTGGACTTCAGGAAGGGGAAGTCAGGAGAACACACACCAGTCCTCATTGAGGGGTCAGTGGTGGAAAGGGTGAGTAGCTTTAAGTTCCTGGGCATCAACATCTCAGAGGATCTATCTTGGGTCCAATGCATTGATGCAATCATGAAGAAGGCACGCCAGCGGCTCTACTTCATTAGGAGTTTGAGGAGGTTAGATACGTCACCAAAGACCCTTGCAAATTTCTACGGTGTACAGTGGAGAGCATTCTGACTGGTTGCGTCACCGCCTGGTATGGAGGCTCCAACGTATAGGATCGAAAGAGACTGCAGATGGTTATAGACTCAGCCAGCTCCATCATGGGCGCCACCCTCCCCGCGATTGAGGACGTCTTCAAGAGGCGGTGCCTCAAGAAGGCGGCATCCATCATTAAGGACCCTCACCACCCAGGACGTGTCCTCTTCATGTTACTACCATCGTGGAGGAGGTACAGGAGCCTGAAGATCCACACTCAACGTTTCAGGAACAGCTTCTTCCTCTCCAACGTCAGATTGCTGTATGATCCATGAACCCATGAACACTGCCTCATTATTCCTCTTTTGCACTATTTATTTTCTTTTGTAACTTACAGTAATTTTTAAGTCTTTATGTCTTGCACTGTACTGCTGCCGCAAAACAACAAATTTCACGACATATGTCAGTGATGATAAACCTGATTCTGATATTTGTCTCTGTGTCCCTAGGAACAGCCTGTACAGTACAGAGTCCTGTATTGTACCACTGCTTGGGACAAACTCAACAAGTCCTTCTGTACCTCACCCCATGCTTTCCTGGCGAAGATACATTCACTATGGAGATGGGCAATGGTTCATTTCCAGTCCAACATCAGCAGGGCAGTGTGTGGTGTGGCCAATATGCCAATTGTACACGAAAGATCTGATGTTCTTTCTCACCACTTTCCAAGCAAAGTCTTGGTGTGACATCTCCAATTTAACAAAATGCATCAAATTATTCAGCTACAACTCCAGCTAAAGAGCAGGATATGAACCACTAAGCCTATGGCAATTAAGGACATAGTGGCCATCAACATCTACAAGAATGACTTGTTTCATGTTGGGCCTGGAGATACCTACCACTTATCATGGCTTGGCACTCGCTGTTGCAAAGGAGGCACTCTCTAGTTAAAAAAAAAACAAATAAATAGCATTTTCTCTTGTCAAAAAGCAGCAGATAAAGCAAGCATGTGTCTCAGTGATGACTGTGGGATTTTCTGTGGTTCACTCACGTCATATGGCCAGGGCCACATCTGATCTTGGAAATGAACCTTTGGGATGTGATTGGACTGGAGAGGGTGCAGTGGAGATGCACCAGAATGGATGGAGTATTTCAATAATGAGAAGAGACTGAATGGGCTGGTTTTGTTTTCCTTGGAACAGAGGAAGCTGAAAGGGGACCTGAAAGAGATATGCAAAACTTTGAGGGGCATGGATAGAGTAGATAGTAGGAAACTTTTCCCCATAGAAAAGGTGTCTAAAATTGGAAGGTTTAGGGTAAGGGATAAGAGAGTCTGAGGGGATCTGAGGAAGAATTTTTCAATCAGAGGGTAGTTGGAGTTTGGTATTGGTATTTAGATTATAGTAAGGGTAATGAGTAAATTTGTAGAGAGCAGCTTGCAACGTGTCGCCACGCTCCAGCGCCATCTTGCATCTTGCAATACACTGCCTGAGGGGGTGGTGGAGGCAGGTACATGGAACATGGAACAGTACAGCTCAGGAATGGGCCCTTCGGCCCACGGTGTTGTGCTGAATTAATTAAACTAGTAATTAAATGCCTAACTAAACTCATCTATTCTGCCTACACAATGTCCATATCCCTCCATTCCCTGCACATTCATGTGTTTATATGAGAGCCTCTGTCGTATTTGCCTCCACCGCCACCCCTGGCAGCACATTCCAGGCACCCACCACTCACTGTATAAAAGACTTGCCCCACACATCTCCTTTGAACTTAACCCCGCATGCCCTCTAAGTAATAGACATTTCAACCATGTGAAAAAGGTACTCTCACAACAGTTAAGAATTATCTAGATGAACATCGAATCACCAAGGCATAATTGGCATAGACCAAATGCTGGTAAATGGGATTAGTATATATGGATGTTTGGCAGTCAGCATGGGCTGAAGGGCCTATTCCTGTGTTATATGGCTTTATCAGTCTGAGTCTATGAAATTTAGTCTTAAGGGATTCCTCTCTATATTCCTGATCCCGCTGTTATAAGACTATTGAAGGATTCGCTAGTACGATAAAATGGACTCTTGACCTCACAATCCACCTCGTTAAGACTTTGCATTTTATTATCTACATGCACTGCACTTTCTCTGTAACAGTGACACTTTAATCTGCATTCTGCTATTGTTTTACCTTGTACTACCTCAATGCACTGTGTAATGAATTGATCTGTATGAACTGTACCTGTGACAATAATAAACCAATTCCAATTCTTTCACTATGTGGCGATGAACCATTCACAGGCATCATGTAGGTCAATACCTGGTGTCTTGGCGATAGGTCGGTGGGTACCTTCTGCATGTGCTGTGATGGAAGCAGAGAGATTAAGTAACATGGGATCCACAGTGAGTTGCTAAATTAGATCCAAAATTGCATTGGTCATAGAAGACAGAAGAGTGTTTTTTTCTCTGTGACCAGTGATGTTCTGCAAGGGTCAGTTCTCAGACTTCTGTTGTTTGTAATATATATTAATGATTTGAATAAAAGTGCAGGTAGCCTGATTTACAGATGACCCAGATATTGGTGGTGTTGTGGATAGTGAGGAAGATTGTCAAAGGTTGCAATAGGATGTAGACCAGTTGGAAAGCTGGTTGGAAAAATTGTAGGTGAAGTTTAATCTGGACAAGTGAGAGGTGTTGCATTTTGGGGGATCAAATGCAAAAGGAAATTAGACGATAAATGGCAGGACACTTAGTAGCACTGATGTACAGAGGGATCTTGGGGTCCAAGTCCATAACTCCCCGAATGTTGCAACAAGTAGATAGGGTGGTAAAGAAAGTGTATGGCATGCTTGCCTTCATCAGTCGGGGCAATGAATATAAAAGTTGGGAAGTCATGTTGCAGCTGTATAAAACTTTGGTTAGGACACATTTGGAGTATTGTGTGCAATTCTGGTGAGCACATTATCACAAGGATGTGGAGGCTTTGGAGAGAGTGCAGAAGAAGTTCACCAGGATGTTGCCTGGATTGGAATGCATTAGATATAAGGAGAGGTTGGACAAACTTGGATTGTTTTTTCTGGAACATTGGATGCTGAGGAGCGACCTGATAGACATAGATAAAATTAGGAGAGGCATAGGGTAGATAGTCAGGGTCTCCCAAGGTAGAAATGTCATATACTGAGGGTATAGGTTTAAGGTCAGATAGAGGAAGTTTAAAGGAGATTTGTGAAGAAAGTTTTTTTTAAGCATGGAGAGTGGTAGGTGCCTGAACATGGTAGGTTCCAACATGGGAGGTGGTATGATACAAAAACTATGTTTAAGAGACACTGAGACAGACATATGAACAGGCAGGGAACAGAGGGAAACAGACCATGTGCAGGCATATGGGATTAGTTTAATTCGACATCATGGTCGGTGCAGACATGGTGGGCCAAAGGGTGTGTTCCTGTTGTATGTTTTATGTTGTATGTTGTATGTCCTAGCTGAGTCACCAGGTCCCACATGATGAATGTGTCCGCTGTTGGAATTGTGCATTACTGCCATGCTGGAAAGAATTGGAGCTGGACTCCCCGTGGTTCCTTAATGTTGCTCACAGCTTTCTAATGCAACAAACATTTTGTTCTACAGTACTTTCTTAAGACTGTCTCAGTGAATCATTACTTCAGTCACTGGCAGCAAAACCTGTGGGTGACACCACTGTCTGGGGAGCCAAGAGTCGAATTACCCTTCTCCCCCATCTTAATTACTGTTCATTTATGCTCAATGACCTACATGATACAGATCTTGCCTCCACGCTGCCCTCTACAGTAGACAACGTTTCTGTATCTAAGTTAGTGGCTTTGAGAGTTAAATTAAGTGATATCTTCACTTATCTTTGTTCCAGTTTACAGTCCTTGTCCTCTTGGAAGTAGTGTTGGAAAGCAATAGGATTGTTAGTAGGCTTTTCAAATGATAAAGTGGGTCACACGCTATTCTAGAAAGGAGAAAGGTCTTGCCAGTTTCCCAGCTGGTGCTTTTTCTGGCTTCACCCACCTGTTGGCTTTGTGGTTAAGGAGAATTATCAGTGCACATGGCCTTGCTGTGAGTGCTGAGCTGGCTCCAGACCGTAAGGTCTTAGACAGCATTTCTCAACCTCTTTGATGCCAGGGACCAGCTGGCACCTTCCTAAACCAACATGAGTCTCTTTTAAAATCCTGGCAATTTTTGTATATTTTTTACAGCTGGATTTGTGCATATAAGCTTGAAATTAAATGGAAGTACACACTGGGATTGAAGCCATGCCATCTTCTCATAGCTACCATCGGAACGCACAGTATCACAAGAGGCTGCAGAGAGTGTTTTTAATTGTGTTCTTTCTTGTAAAAATTGTGTTCAATTTATGATTTTCTTCTAAATGCTGCTTATCTGATGCTATGTACCTGTGATGCTGCTGCAAGTAAGCTTTTCATTGCAGCTGTGCACACATATACTTGTGCACATGACAATAAACTCGACTTTGACTTTAACTTTGAATAGTGAAAACCACCTGATCCATCATGGGCCCAGCCCTCCCCATCACTGACAGAGTCTACTGGAGGTGCTGCCCCAAGAAGGCAGCAATAATCATCAAGGATCTCCACCATCAAGGTCATGCCATCTTCTCGCTGCTACTGTCAGGCAGGAGGTACAGAAGCCTGAAGTCCCACACCACCAAGGAAAAGGAAGGAAGCTGTGCCTAATGCTTGCTTTCAGGCAATTAAAAATCAAAAAGGTTTAGGAGATGCTGTTAAAGATCAGTCCTTGCAAGAGGTAAAAGCGGAAAAGTTGGAGGAGGTGAGAAAGGAATTCCATTCTTAGGTATCAGAGGGTTTTGTTTCACTGAATGATGGGTCACCCCAGGTGCCAGTGAAAATTCTTAGAGATACTGGGGCTTGCTAATCTCTCTTGCTGGACAGTGTTTTAAATTTTGGTGAAGAAACTGACACTGGTGAGGTAAATCTAGTGCGAGGTGTTACAGATGACACCATGTCTATCCCTTTACACAAGGTGATTTTAAAGTCAAAGTTCGTAGAAGGACCAGTCGAGATAGGGATAAGACCTAGGTTACCAGTGGAAGGAGTTTCTTTGTTATTGGGGAATGACCTTGCGGATGGAGAAATTGTTCCTGTTGTACGGTTAACGACCAAACCAAAGATTGATGAGTCTGAGAATGATCCAGATGTTTACCCATCATGTGCGGTGACTCGAGCTAGAGCTAAAGAATTAGCCAAGACAGACAGTCTGGTGCAGTCTGATGTGGTTCCTTGTGACAGTCCTAAACAAGAAGAAAATTATGATGCCTTATCTGAGACTTTTCTGTCTTCACTGGAGGATCAACATCCTTATAGTGAGCCTGAATTTAAAGATTTGTCTTTGTCGAGGAAGGATTTTATGGTGGAACAGACAAATGACCCTGAGTTGACAGAATTGAAAGAAAAAGCTCTCTCATGTGAGGAGATTGAAAAAGTGCCAAGTGGATATTATGTCAAAAATGGAGTGTTAATGAGGAAATGGAGACCTCCTCATGTTCCTGTTACTGAGGAATGGGAAGTTATTCATCAGGTTGTTGTTCCAAAAGTTTATAGGGATGAGATTTTAAACCTGGCCCATAGTATGCCTTTGGGTGGTCATTTTGGTGTGAATAAAACTGTAGGGAAGATCTTGAAACAATTCTATTGGCCTGGTGTGAGAAAAGATGTGGTGATGTTTTGTCGAACCTGTCACACATGTCAGATGGTAGGTAAACCAAATCAAAAACCCCCTGTGGCTCTGTTGAAACCAATTCCTGCTTTTGGTGAACCCTTTTCGAAGGTGATTGTGGACTGTGTTGGCCCATTACCAAAGTCTAAGACTGGAAATCAGTATTTGTTAACCATCATGTGTGCCACTTCTAGATTTCCAGAGGCAATACCCCTTAGAAATATTAAGACCAAGACGGTGTCAAAGGCTCTTTTAAAATTTTTTACCTTGTTTGGTTTGCCAAAAGAAATCCAATCTGATCAAGGTAGTAATTTTATGTCAAATTTTTTTCAACAACTAGTCTATGAGCTGGGAGCAAAGCAGATTGTATCATCTGCATATCACCCAGAATCTCAAGGAGCTCTGGAGAGATTTCATTCTACTCTCAAAAATATGCTGAAGACTTATTGCTTTGAAAACACAAAGGATTGGGACGAAGGTATTCATTTACTTTTGTTTGCCATTAGAGAATCAATCCAGGAGTCATTAGGATTTAGTCCATTTGAACTTGTATTTGGACATAGGGTGAGAGGACCTTTGGAATTGTTAAGAGAGCAATGGGTTAATGAGGAAGTGCATTTGAGTCTGTTGGACTATGTCCAAAAATTTAAAGCTCGGTTGGAGAGAGCCTGCCAGCTAGCGAGAGAGAATTTGAAAACCAGCCAGATAAGAATGAAGACATATTTTGATAGACGTGCTCGGCCTAGGACATTTGCAGTGGGGCAAAAGGTGTTGGTACTTTTCCCTAGCCAAAATAATCCATTGCAATCTCTTTTTTCTGGACCCTATGTTATTGAATCTCGAGTGACTGATTTAACATATATAATCAAAACACCAGATAGACTCAAGAAAACGCAACTCTGTCATGTAAACATGCTGAAGCCTTATTATGAGAGGGATTCAGTTGTGGCCTTGGTGGATGATATGAAGGTTGTTTCTAGAATGCCTGATGTTGATGTTGAGGAAGGCCAATTTAGACCAAATATTGTTCCATCGAAACTAAAAAACCAAAATATCCTGGAGAACCCTGAAACAAAGTTGGACCATTTACAAGTTTCACAAAAACAACAGATGAGAGAATTAATTTTAAAATTTAAAAATCTGTTCCCAGATGTTCCAAACAGAACATCGATAATTACCCATGATGTTGATGTTGGGGATGCAAAACCAATCAAACAACACCCATATCGAATGAATGTGGAAAAAAGTAAACTTGTTGATCAGGAAATAAAATACATGGTGGAAAATGATATTATTAGACATTCTACTTCAAATTGGAGTTCGCCCTGTGTTATTGTACCTAAACCTGATGGAACTGTTAGATTTTGCACAGATTACAGGAAAGTGAATGCTGTAACAAAGTCAGATGCTTACCCTATTCCTAGGGTGGATGATTGCATAGACAGAGTGGGAAAAGCAAAATTTCTTACAAAGATTGACCTATTAAAAGGGTACTGGTGTGTTCCATTAACAGATAGAGGACGAGAGATTTCAGCCTTTGTAACCCCTTCTGGATTGTATGAATACAACGTTTTGCCATTTGGAATGAAAAATGCTCCGGCAACATTTCAAAGAATGATTAATTCAGTGATTCATGGGTTAAAACATACAGATGCCTACATTGACGACTTAGTGACTGGGAATGATACATGGGAGGATCACATATCTGCGTTAGAAAGGTTGTTTGAAAGACTTTCTGAGGCTAACCTTACAGTTAACTTGGCTAAAAGTGAATTTGGCCATGCCACTGTGACGTATCTTGGTTATGTTGTAGGTCAAGGAAAGCAAGCTCCTGTTCAGGCAAAAGTTCAAGCAATATCCGAGTTCCCTATTCCCACAGGTATGAGGACTGTTAGAAGATTTTTGGGAATGGTTCGATATTATCGAAAATTTTGTAAAAATTTTGCTGATATTGCTCTTCCCCTAACTAATCTTCTGAAGAAGGAAGTAAAGTTTGTTTGGACAGATGCTTGTCAAGAAGCATTTGAGAAGCTGAAAGCCATTTTATGCTACCATCCTGTGCTCAAATCACCTGACTTTGAAAAGCCATTTTCGTTAGCAGTAGATGCCAGTGATGAAGCTGCAGGAGCGGTGTTGTTGCAGAAGGGTGACCTTGATGATATTGACCATCCTGTAGCTTACTTTTCAAAGAAATTTAATGAGCATCAAAAGAATTATTCCACCATAGAGAAAGAATTACTGTCGCTTGTTTTAGCCTTGCAACATTTCAGTGTATATGTTTGCACCACTCAGAAACCATTGACTGTGTATACAGATCATAACCCATTGGTGTTTCTGAGCCGAGTCAAAAACAAGAACAGAAGGCTGTTAAACTGGAGTTTAATTTTGCAAGAGTTTGATCTCATGATAACTCACATTAAAGGCAAAGATAATGTGATTGCTGATTGTCTTTCCCGATGTTAAATGGGAAACATGTATCTGTACTAATCTGATAGTCTGTAGTTGTGTAGAATGATAATTATTAACATTACTAACTGTATGCGCGGTTAAATTTTTCTTGGGAAAAATTCTTTTTAGGTGGGAGGTTTTACGGACTCAGTGAATGTCCCTTTTAGATAGAGTGTGTGTGTGTGTGTGTGTGTGTGTGTGTGTGTGTGTGTGTGTGTGTGTGTGTGTGTGTGTGTGTGTGTGTGGCGTGCTTACGTCAATAGAAGATAAAGGACGTAATGACGTTGTTGAAGAAGTCAGAAGAAGAGAGAGAGAGAAGGGAGAGAGACAGCAGCCTGCTAGTTTTCTCTATCAATGGATGAGAAACAATAACTGTGTCTGCCACTGAAATCCATGTATGGAAGTTGGAAGTAATGCGGTGGAGTTCACTTTGTTGCTGACCTGTAGAAGGAAACAGGTATTCGTGTGTGGACGACCACGATTCGGATGCTTTTCAGGGTGAGGAGGTCACTACCGAGTAAACACTGAAGTGTCGTTTGGGTTTCATCGTGGAACATTTGGATTTCGTGTTTACTCTCCCTATGTTCTCTATGTCTACGTCTTATCTTCAGACAACGGTGGTTGTTGAAGAAGCCTTTGCTCACGTTTCACCTTATGGCTTGCGGAACTGAACTTTAAGAACCATTCCTGAACTTGGAGTTTGGGACTTTGTCACAAACACACGAAGAGTTTAGTTTTGGGGTTAACGTTCAAGGTTTAACATTTTTGAATTCTAACATACTAACATTTTTACTTTTATTTTACGTATGGTCATAAGTAGTGATTAATAAAATAGTTTTTAACACTGAATCATGCTCAGTGTGTTTCTTTTGTTGCTGGTTCGTGACAGTCACCCTGGCTTAGAGTGAGAGGCTAGTTGGATGCTAATACTATCTGCAGCAAGTTAATCAGAAGGGAAGCTGGTTTCAGGGGAGGTGTGATGTGAGGAGGTGGATTAGGTATGAGGATACTATTATCTTTTGTGGTGTGAAGAACACCACTAGCAGTGATCCTGTCATGGCTCCTCCGCTGATGGCCAGTGCTCTCTCCTCTTGCCTGTTCCCCATTGGTTCCCCAACTTGTTCTGAAAAGGTCGGGTTGGTGAATGCTGTGCATTGTGTTTGCTTATGAACAGTTGGCTGTGTGTGCTAAAACTCTGAGAAGTGGAGGTGAGTTTCAGAATGACAGTAAATGAGTGAGGAGGTGGTAGAGATATTAATGCTGGGTCAGAATTTTAATTATGTGTGATTGTTAGTAGCTGTTTGAGAGATGCTGTTGCAGTGCATTGAACTATGGTGCAGTTGGTTAGATAAGGCACCTGTGAGATTACTGGACTTGTGAGGTTACTGTAACTCCACCAAGGTACTCAGGACCCGACTCCTGGAACTGACTACACACATTTCTCCTCACACTGCCTTTTCAGCGCTTGTTGAGAAGCGCTTTTAGCCTCCTTCACAGGGCATCTATTTTGCCCTCTACCAACTTCCACTAGTACAGCATCTGACAATTGCCCTCTTCCCCCATCCTATGTCTTTACTAAGTTACAATCACTCCACAATTATCCCCTTCATTCACTCCAGCCACAATTTTCCTCTTGCTTAAGATGAGGAAACTGATCTTGGATCAGAACTTCCCAACTTTTGCTTTGTAGGACCCAATTTAAATGCTGGAAATATTTTGCAATCTCAAAATGATGGTGTCAACATGTCATAAATATCTGTTTATGGTTTTTATACTATACATAAACAAATTTAAAGTCTTTGTTGACGAGACAAATGCTGTTATGCTGGTAGTCAATTAGTTACCTTGCCAAATGAAAAATAATTGAGCTAATGTTCCATATCAAATATCAAATGGCACAGAAAAAATGGGCTGGATGGCCTTTTTCCAACAAAAGTTGAAGTACTGTTTAGGAAAGCTCACTAGATGGCAGTATAGGACAGTTTGTTACAAAGAGTTCATAAGATGTGCATTGTTGTTTTGAAATATAATGAACACATTTGGGAAAAAAGGTCTTGAAAAATTGCTGCCACATGAATACTGGAAATTAATCCAACAACCTTTGAATAATGAGACTTAATTGAGCTTTAAACTGTGAGTAAAAAATTGCAGTTTAATTTCTTTTAGTAAATTAAGACTTAATAATTGTTCGATAGGACATAATTAATGTTTAGATAATTGAGTCAAATCCACGGGAAAGTTGTCTAACTTCACCTATGGTCCAAGGTTAGCCTATAAAATTAAATCTCTGCAACAAAATAAAGCCTTTATAAATTACCCTGTGAAATCTGTTTATTTCCTCTTTTACATATAATCTTATAAACTTCCTAAGCAGTGATTCATATTTAAACAAATATTGGGTACTTAGTAAAACTTTAAAACAAAACAGAAGAAAAATAATCAGATATATTGAAATTCTGAAATAAAGGAGAAAGAAAACATTGGAAACATAGAGAAGGCTAAGCAATATCTGTTAAGTCAGTTAACATTCTGAATGTACAATAAGACCTAGAAAAACAGGAAGGGAAACAAATCATGACTAATAGCCAATATTTTCTTTTTATCAGAGGCTAATGGATCTAGCATTATGGTTCCCAGCCCTCTGAGATTATCCTAGCAGTTTAAAGGAATTAAAAATTAATTCTACCAGACACCACTATGAGTAACTGGGTATAAACCATAGAAATATTAGTGCATCACACAAAAAGTGCTGGAGGAACTCAGCAGGTCAGGCAGCATCTGTGGAGAGAAATAAACAGTCAACGTTTCGGGCCGAGACCCTTCATCAGGACTGGAAAGGAAGAGGGCAGAAGCCAGGATAAGAAGGTGGGGGGAGGGGGAGGAGCACACGCAGGCAGGGGATAGGTGAGTCCGGGTGATAGGTGAGTTCAGGTGAGGGGGGTAGGTAGGTGGGTGGGGTAGGGGGGAAAGATGTAATAAGCTGAGAGGTGATGGGTAGAAGAGGCAAAGGCCTGAAGAACAAGGAATGCGGTAGGAGAGGGCAGTGGACCATGGAATAAAGGATGGGGGGGTTGGAGGGGAGGAGATGGGCAGGTCATCAAGGCAGGGGAAGGGAGCCATAGGAATAAGGGAAGACAAAGGAGTGGGGGGGGGAGGAAGAAAAAGGTGGGGTTACTGGAAGGTAGAGAAATCAAAGTTGAGGCCATCAGGTTGGAGATTCCCAAGGCGGAATATGAGGTGCTGTTCCTCCAACCTGCGTCTGTTCTCAACATGACATTAGTGCATCCTTCCCAGTTTATTTAAAGACTTCTGTTTATCACTTTTACAGTTGAGGAGGTGGGATGGGTTGTATGTAGGAGGAAGAGAATATAGAACAGTACAGCTCAGGAACAGGCTCTTCGGCCCACGATATCTGTGCTGACCCATGATGCCAACTCAGCCTGCACATGGTCGATAACTCTCCAATCCCTGCCTGTTGCTGTGTCCATCTAAACTCCTCTTAAACGTTGCTCTCATCTATGCTTCGACCACTTCCGTCAGCTCGTTCTAGAAAAAGGATGAACTGAAAAAAAATTAGTGGGAAGCAACTTACTGTATTCAAAAAAGTGGGAGGAAAATATCAGATAGGTCTCCAGGATCTAATAGGTTCTACTCCAGGATATTCAGATACATTCACCTTTCAAATCTCCTTTTGATTTGGGAATTGGGCAGTTACTTTGGACATTATTCCATTACGTAAGAAGATTGGGAGAGAGAAATCTTGTTTGAAGATTTATTTGTTTGATGTTTGGAATTTATGTTTTGGCATTCTGTCTTAGAGCTACACTTGGCTTAGGTGTCATATGTGATTACTGTCTCTGCGTAGTGCCTTGTTATGTTTTACTTGTATTTTCCTTGGAGCTGGGGATGACACACTTCTTTGTTCTTTGATGACTGGTGAGGCCAGTGTGGGACCCGCAGACTCTGTTACAGGTGAACAGGAGGTGGTTGAAGGGAAAGGTGTTCAGAAAGTTGGGACATGGTGTATATCCTCTGGGCTCCCATGAGTTCCCTATGAATGGAAATGAGGTTTTCAACACTCTTTATCCATTCTGAATGCTCAAAGGCCAGGAACTCGCATGAGTTTGTGAGGATGTTAAATTTTACAAGGAGGCTTGATTGCTTTCTAATTCAATCAAGGGATGTGGGCTTCAGAGGCTGAGCCAGCATTTAATTGCCCATCCCTAATTGGCCTTGGGAAAGTAGTGGTGAGCTGGCTTCTTGAGCCACTGCAGTACTTGTGGTGTGGGCATACCCACAATGCTGTTAGGGAGGGAGATCTAGGATTTTGACCCAGCCATGGTGAAGGATAGTGGTGTGTGGCTTGGAGGCGGATGTGTTCCCATGCTTTTGCTGCCCTTGTTCTTCTAGCCATTAGATGTTGTGGGTTTGGAAGGAGTCTGGGTGAGTTGCTGCAGTGCATCCTGTAGATGGTATAAACTGCTGCCACTGTGGATTTGGATGGGCTGCTTATCAAGCACGCTGTTCCGTCCTGCATGGTGTCGAGTTTCTTAAGTATTGTTGAAGCAGCACTCATCCAGATAAGTGGAGAGTGTTCCATCAGACTCCTGATTTGAGCCTTGTAGATGATGGACAGGCTTTGGGGAGTTAGGAGGTGAGTCACTCACTGCAGGATTCCTAACCTCTGACCTGCTCTTGTAGCCACATTGAGTATATGGCTACTACAGTTCAGTTTCTGGTCAATGGTAATCCCCAGGATACTGACAGTGGGAGATTTAGTGATTGTAATGCAACTGGTGATAGCTGGATTTTCTCTTGTTGGATATCTCATTGCCCAGCACTTGTGTGGTGAGGATGTTACTTGCCAACTATCAGTCCAGGCCTGGATATTGTCCAGGTCTTGCTGCATTGGATGTGGACTGTTTCATTATCCGAGGAGTCACAAATGATGCTGAACATTGAGCAATCTTCAGCGAACATCCCTACTTCTGACCTTATGATTGAAGGACAGTCATTGATGAAGCAGCTGAAGATGGTTGGGCCTAGGATACTACCCTGAGGAACACCCGCAGAGTTGTCTTGTGGCTGAGATGATTGACCTCTAACCACACTGATTCCAACTAGTGTTGGTGTTTTCCCCCGATTCCCATTGACTCCACTTCAGCTAGGGCTCCTGAACAGTTACTATACTTTGAAGCATTGACTTTGTTTCTCTCTCCACAGATACTGTCTGACTTGCTGACTTCTTCTGCCATTTGATGCTCCTGTTTAAGTAGTCGCCTCTGTCCACTGGGTAATCTCTCTCTATGACAGAGTTCAGAATGGAGTGCCTGTTTCAGGAGTCTGGTGTTGAGCATATGATTGACCTGGTCTGCCCATCAGAGACGTTTAAGTGTTGGCCAAGGGGAGGATGGTACCACTGGTTCACTTATTCTGCCAATGGATTTGGAGAATTTTGTAGGGACAATATTGATGGTCTCTCTCCATTGTCCTGAGGTGCCTGCTGTAGGTAGTTCAAGTCTTAGAACCCTGTAGGAGGGCAAGGATTCTGTTGGAAGATCATGAGCTTAGTGCTGGGCTTGAGGGCTTGGTCTCCAATCCCCCTTTCACTCAAAAGGCCAAAGGCTGCACTGGTACTGAGGGCAGTTGTAAGTTCCAATGTCTGCCTTCCTGGAGAGGTGGGCCCCGAGACAGAGGAAGTAGTTCATGTTTTACAGAGTCTCATCATGGAGTTTATTGTCAGAGGGTTGTGTAGTAGGGGCAGGCGGACTCATGGCTTTCATATTGCAGATGCTAAAGGCAAGGCACATTTCCTCATATGGTTGAGTGGATGCTGACTTGGAACTCGGCCTCTGAATGTGCGCATAAGCAAGTGCATTGCAGATTGATACCTGAATTCTGAGTGACCTTGGTCCTGAAGTGAAGAGTTTCCCGAATGTCCTGGAGATTGGCTCGGCTCCAGCAGGAAGCTTGCTGGCAGTGAGGTGCAGCAGTGGGCCGAGAAAGGTTCAGGAAAAGTACTGGGGCAATGACACAGCTTTGATTGACAGCAATCTGCACTGAGATGGACTTCTAGTGGAGCCGCCAGTTACATTCACGGCTTGCAAACCAGTACATAGCACTTTTAAAATGGAGATCAATTTCTGCAAGTGGACAGATTTGATAAAGATGCTCCACAGTCCTTCTTGAATGGCTGTCAGAGGCTTCTGTGAGGTCAAAAAAGCCCCTGTAAAATAGTTGATGCTGCTCCCTGAATTTCTCTTGGGGTTGACACACACTGTGCTTCTAGATGGATGAAATCCACACTGTGACCGAAGGAGCAGCTCATCATCCTTTCGGAGGAGGCAGTTAAGGAAACACAGAGTCACACTGCACATAAAACAGGCCCTTCAGCCCACTAGGTCCATGCCGACCATCAAGCACCCATTTACACCAATTCTAAACTAATCCCATTTTATTCTCCCCACATCCCATCAACTCGCCCCAGATTCTACTACTCACCTACACACTAAGGGCAATTCACAGCCACCAGTTAACCTACCAACCCACACGTCCGAGAGATGTTGAAAGAAACCGGAGTACCTGGAGGTAAGCTACGTAGTCAAAAATAGAATGTAGAAATTGAACGGTTCCCTTATACGATGAGATGGACTCTTGACCTCACAATCTACCTTGTTATAACCTTGCACCTTATTGTCTACCTGCAATGCACTTCCCTGTAGCTGTGACACTTTACTCTGTACTCTGTTATTATTTTTACCTGTACTACCTCAATGCACTCTGTACTAACTCAATGTATCTGCACTATGTAATGAATTGATCTGTACGAACGTATGCAAGACAAGTTTTTCACTATACCTCAGTACAAGTGACAATAATAAACCGATACCAATACCAATATCAATACCCGAGGTTAGGATTGAATCAGGGTCTGTGGTATTGTGAGGCAGCAGCTCTATTGGAGGAAGACCCTGATAATGACCTCTCCCTAGATACTGTAGTCGGATTTGTCTGTTTTCTTGAAGACGGTTGTGATTATGGGGTTTCTGATGTCCTTTGTTATGTCCTCTTCTATCCATACATGGGAGGAAAGGTTGGGAATTTGTGACTGTTTGCTAGAAGGTTGGGGGAGAGAAACTTTGACATTTTTGCTGTTTAATCAAGGCCTGTGTACCCTAGCAGTCTGACTTACAGCTGCACGTTGCTGAGTTCTCACACAGGATTATTGTCCCCATGATGTTTTGTTGTGTTTTACTCACATTTTTGGCATAATTCTTACTTAACAACAATTATTGATTCATTTGAACTACAGTGCCTGTTTATTTTGTGTAAAGCACAGGTCCCAACGTGGATTCCATTTGTCCATCATTTAAACATTTTAAAATGTGCAAGCTGAGCAAGTGACAACAGAAGCAGAGTTAATGTTTCACTATTTTTAACTACCAAGGCTAATTAACAGAGAATTAAAAGAAACCTACCTGTTGGCAGCACTGACAGAGACAAAGAGGACATGACTTCCGGTGAGATTAGGTGACTGTTGCTTAAAGAAACTGAGGATGATTGATGAAGTTGTGGAAGGATGTTACAAGGGTTTTGTATTGGCTTTGGATAAAGCTGGTCTTTCCATGAACACCTCCAGGACCTGTGAGACCCCTCATAAAACCAACCCCCACCCAACTTCATTTTGTTAGACAGCATTTTTTTGTATGCCATTTAAATGGGGGACAAGGAGTAGCTGATGATGGAGGAAAGGATAAGATAAGGTAAGATAGCTTTATTAGTCACATAGAATGTAGAACACTACATTGTACACTACAATGTACATGTACATTGAAACACACAGTGAAATACACCTTTTACGTAGAGTGTTCAGGGGGGCAGCCCGCAAATGTCGCCACGCTTCCAGCGCCAACATGGCATGCCCACGACTTCCTAACCCGTGCGTCTTTTTTTGGAATGTGGGAGGAAACCGGAGCACCCGGAGGAAACCCACGCAGACACGGGGAGAACGTACAAGCTCCTTACAGACAGTGGCCGGAATTGAACCCGGGTTGCTGGCGCTGTAGTAGTTTCACGCTAACCGCTACACTAGCAGGATTGTGTCCTGCATGAGATTAATTGCCCTCCCTCTTCAGTGGACGTACAGTCCTGCCGGAACACAGAAATGTCTAATGAGGACCTCTTGCATGAGAAGCACTCATTTATCAAGGGAGGGTGGTGTCCACATCTCTCTGCAGCCTCTTGCATTCCTGTGCATTGGAATTGCCGTCCAGGCCATGATGCAACCACACTTACCTTTTATAAAGCATGATCTCGCTATGACTTTACATTACCTGCTGCATTGACCAGGTTTGAGTGTCACAGGCAAAAAGCAGCGTTGGTAGAACTGCAGGGGAATCCATCTGCCCGGCTAATGGCTTGACAGCAAAGCAGTAGCTTTGCAGGACCATCTACATTTCATTGTGTTACTGGGCTGTCCAAAATTCAATAGATCACATGCACATAGTTTTCAGGTTCATAGAACATAGAACACTACAGCACAGTACAGGCCCTTTGGCCCACAATATTGTGCCGACATTTTATCCTGCTCTGATATCTATCTAACCCTTCCCTCCCACATAGCCCTTCATTTTTCTATCATTCATGTAGCTATCTAAGAGTCTCTTAAATGTTCGTAGAAGGAAATTACCAAAATTCCCTGGATTCTGGAGAGGTCCCAGAGGACTGGAAAAGCACAAATGTTAAGTGATAGCAAGCAGGAAACTATAGGCCAGTTGGCCTAACATCTGTCATTGGGAAAGTGCTGGAATCCAAGGTTAGGGAGGTAATAGCAGGACATATAGAAAATCATAAGACAATCAAGCCGGGTCAACATGGCTAATGAAAAGCAAATTGTGTTTAACTAATTTCCCAGGGTTCTTTGAGGATGTAATAAACAGGGTGAATAAGGGGGAACACTGGATGTATGGTAGTTGAATTTCCAGAAGACATATGATAAAGGTTCCACATAAAAGTATCCAAAAGCATGGATAGGGAAATGGCTCACAATAAGTTGGGTTACATGTGTTAGTTTCCTGTTGGCAATTAGCATAGGTCAGTATGGATGAGATGGGCCAAATGTGCCCATTTCTGTGCTGTACGATTCTATGATTCTATATCTTTGGGAGTTGTGACAAAACCAGAGCACTCAGAGGAAACCCACGTGATCACAGGGAGACCATGCAAGGTCCACGCAGACTGTTCCCACGGTCAGGATTTAACCAGGTGTCTGGCACTGTGAGGCAGTGGATCTACTACCTGTACCACTGTGCCACCTGAATGAGAGGTGATCTTATTAAAATAATAAAATTCTGCGGAAGATTACCAGAGCGTATAGTGAGAGGATGTTTCTCCAACTGGGGTAACAAGAAATATGAGTAATAGTTTCAGAGTAATGGGTTGTCCATTCCAGAAGAAGATGAGGAACGAATTTTTTTGCTCTCAGTGAGTCATAAATCTTCAGAATTTTCTACCACCAGAGGCTTGTGGAGGTGGAGTCATTGATTATATTCAAGGTGGAGATTGGCAGGCATTTGAATTTCAGAGAATCAAAGGGGATGGAGGAGTTCAGGAAGGTGGTGCTGAGGCCAAGATTAGATCAGCCATGATCTTATTGAATGAGGGAGCAGGTTCGATGGGCTGAATGGCCTACTCCAGGTCCTTGCGTTCTTATGGTATTCTTTGGATGTCTAGTTATGTGTGACTACATGGCATGCATCCTTCAGCGAGTGATTTGCTGAACATTTTATTATTCATTCATGGAATGTGGATATCACTAGCAAGGACATACTTATTGCCCATCCCCAAATGCCCTTTGCTTGGTCACTTCAGAGGACAGTTCAGAGTCAATCCAGGGTGGAAATGTCAAATGCTAGAGGACATAGCTTTAAGGTGAGGTGGGGGGGGGGGGGGGGTGGTTGGAAGTATAAAGGAGATCTATGAGGCAAATATTTTACACAGAGAGTGGTAAGTGCCTGGAACTTGCTGTCAGGGGAAGTGGTGGAAGCAGATATTGATAGCAATGTTTAAGAGGCATTTGGACAGGCACATGAACAGGCAGGGAACAGGGGAATATAGACCATGTGCAGGCAGATGGGATTAGTTTGGATTGGCATTGTGGT
The DNA here is from genome assembly GCF_009764475.1 of Pristis pectinata. NCBI lineage: Eukaryota > Metazoa > Chordata > Chondrichthyes > Rhinopristiformes > Pristidae > Pristis > Pristis pectinata. Next base: position 22,551,861 of record NC_067406.1, read on the forward strand.
CGTCACAGACATCGTGAGCCAGAGGGCCTGTTCCTGTGCTGTACTGTTTGATGTTCTACGTTCGATCACATTATTGTGAGTCTGAAGTCACATACAGGCTAAATTATAGAAGGATGGCAGAGTTTTTCCTAAGTACAGCTAAGAAAAGAAATTAAGTGATGGAATTTTCGCCAATGGCCACGAAGCACTACATGGGATGGAGCTTCCTACTGGAAGTGGGAAGCTGGGTTGCTGGAGGGGTGGAAGTGATGGTTTGGAGTGTGGCAGTGTAGAGTATCATACCTGGAAGGTACACAACTTAACAGTCTGGGAATGTATTTCATACCTCACTATATTTGCTTCAAAGCTGATTTTAACATTAGTTTTGAAGCTTGAAATATGTGGTAAGAAGGAAAAGCAAAATTACACCATTCTATGTACCAAAACCTATTAAAACATCGAGAATTATGCGACAAGGGTAAACTACATTTCCTCTTTAAAGAGACACATTTTAAGCTAAGCATTGGCAGCAGTCTGGAACTACAACCCCTCTTGGGATGTCTTGTCAGATCAAGCTGCAGTGATAAATTTTGTCCAATTATTTTTCCAAAAAAACAAACAACGACATGCCTATTTTGCCTTTCTCATTAAAATTCAAAGGATATGCTCCCCATATAGAAAAGTGCCCATTGATCAGTGCGGTAGGCTCCCTGCAGACTCACCCACTGCTTCCAACTATTTAAAATGGGAAATAGCACCAGCCTCAAAACCACAAAAACTGCTGCTTCAGAGGAACCAATTGCCACCAAAAGAAATAAAGGAGCAAAATAGAAACTTTAAATAGAAACTCAAGTATATTTTTAAATATCATGCCAGAAATAAACTGGTCTAACTCTAACTGTGTTGCTAGCTAGAATTGCTCTGTGTTCATCAATGTTACTTTATTTTGGATGTCATATCATTTAAGTAAGCACTGTGCAACTTTTAATTTTGGAACCAAATGTTATGAAATGTAACGTGTAGGATCAAAATCCTTCCCTAATGTACCTCATTAATGCTTATAAACCCAATCCTTTGACAAATTAGATATCTTTTACAAATTATCACTAATTTTAAGTACTAATTTACAGGAAATAACATTTGTCAAAGGAGGAAGTACTTTGACTGATCATTGTATAGCTTAGTGCTAACATGCTGGTTGTCATGAGGTCCAGTGTGGGATCACGTCCCACTCCAGCATCTGTGTCCATAGTTTGGGTTAGATGCTACAAGGCAGTAGGTGCCATCATTTGGTTGAGGAACCACCAGAAAAGATTTTATGCTGGGGAAATAGGGTCCAACAGCCTCATGGTTAAGTTGGTGGGCTAGCAACCAGAAGCCTGGATCGTAGACGTTTAAATCCCACCATGGCAGCAGGTGGATTTAAATTCAAGTAATTAAGTATAGTTAAAAAAACTGGCAGCCCAAAAATAGCTAGTTTCACTTGTAGTAATCAGGAAACTACTGGATTCTCGCACCAACAAAAAACATGTGGCTTGAGAAGGACACATGCTGTTGCTACCTGGCGTGTCCCAATTGTGACTGCAGATCTCCCAGTGTGGTTGACTCTTGACACTTCTCCTCAGCTCGGGGATGCGTAGAAGTGGGAAATAAATGGCAGCTTTGCCAGCAATGTCCCAGAATCCATCAACCAATAGCACCAAGAAAGAAAATTAACTATATTTATCTCATTGCTGTTTGTGGGAGTTTGCAGTTTTTCCATTGGCTGCTGTGATTACTACCCGCCACTGCCTGTAAGGAGTTTGTACGTTCTCCCAGTGTCTGTGTAGGTTTCCTCCGGGTGCTCTGTTTTCCTCCCACATTCCAAAGACGTACGGGTTAGGAAGTTGTGGGCATGCTCTGTTGGCAACACTTGTGGGCTGCCCCCAGAACACTCTACACAAAAAATGCATTTCACTGTGTGTTTTGATGTACATGTGACTAATAAAGATATCTTATTTTAAAATTTACTGTCTTTCCGAAAGTGATGTATTGATTGTGAAGCAGTTTGGGCCATCGTGAGGTCATGACATAAATGGAAACCTTTCTTTGCTTTTTGCTCATGCTACTTGGACCATGTTATAATGAGATTAACTAGTTCATGCCCTTTACACATGTAAAGTCCTTCATAATTTGTTTAAGTTTTTCTGGAGCAGCAACATATATCATTATTAATGTAGAAATTAACCAGCAATTGAAGGAAATACAATACATACAATGTAACTTCAAGAATTTGATTGTCACTTTTTTGAACAAATAGTTCTTTGCCCTTAGCCTCAACAATAACTGGCTGGATTTGAAACAAAAAAAAACAAAATTCTGGAAGAACTCAGCAGGTCAACCAGTAATTGTGGAGGCAAAAGGTAGAAGTTGACGTTTTGGGTTGAGACCATGCATCAGGACTGACAGGGAAGAGTAAAGATTGCAAGTACACAGCAGTATGAAGCAGCCTTTAATAGAATGATGGGTGGAACCAGATGGGGAGGGGATAATGGGCAGATAGAACCAGGTGGGGGGAGGGCATTGCAGAATAAAACTAGGTGGACAAGTGAAAGTGTGTGGGAGGAGAACATGGGGGATGTGGGTTACTTGAAATTAAAAAATTTGATGTTCATACCATTGAGATGTAAGCTACCTGCGGAATATGAGATGTTCTTCCAATTTGTGTTTGGTCTCTCTGGAGCAATGGAGAAAGATGAAGACAGACAGGTCGGTGTGACAGTGGGAAAGAGAGTTAAAATGACATGCAACCGGAAGCTCAAGATGGCTGTTGCGCATAGGTTCTCCACAAAATGGTCGCCTAGTCTACACTTGGTTTCACTAATGTAGAGGAGGTCACGTTGTGAGCACTGAATACAGTAGACCAGGTTGGAAGAGGTGCAGGTGAACCTCTGCCTCACCTGGAAGGCTGTTTAGGTCCCTGGATGCTGGTGAGGGAGCAGGTGAAGGGACTGGTATTACAGTTCCTATGGTTGCAAGATTTGAACATTAATTCCCCACTACGTTTGTTTCTGAAAGGTACCTTTGGTAATTAATGGTACAATTATATTTTGATGACATGATAACTATGAAAGCACTGCCAACCAACCTTGCTGGCCACGTACAGGACTAATTACATTGCTTAGTTCGATTCCTCCATGTAGTCAGGTATTGATAGAATTTCTGAAAAAGCTGAATTGTAAATTTGATAGAATTTTTAACTTTTCTTCTTCTTGCTCGCATAATCCAATCTTTCTTTCCATTCTGGTTCAGATTGGACTCTAATTCACCTGCTCCTCTCTTTCTTTTTTAATTCTTAAATCTCATGGCTAAGGAGATGGACTGTTGATTTTGCCATTCACTGAAGTCCTAGATACCCCATTGTCCTTCTTGTGCGGTTATAAATTTGCACTTTCAGCAGCTTATTACTTCAAAAATAAATTGAGCTAAAGAGTGCAGAAGGAACATGGAGCATAGAACAATACAGCACAGGAACAGACCCTTTGGCACATGATGTCTGTGCTAACAATGATGCCAAATTAAACTGCCTGCTCACGATCCATATCCTCCCATTCTCTGCACATTCATGTGCCTGTGTAAATGCCTCTTAAACGCCACTATCATGTCTGCTTCCACCGCCACCCCTGGCAGTGTATTCCGGGCATCTACCACTCTCCATGTGTAAAAAAATATATCCTGCAGATCTCCTTTAAACTTTCCCCCTCTCACCTTAAAACTACATCCTTTAGTATTTGACATTTCCACCTTGGGAAAAAGACTCTTGACTACCTACTCTATCTATGCCTCTAATAAGTTTATATACCAATCAGGTTGCCTCTCAGCCTCCGATACTCCAGAGAAAACAATCCAAGTTTGTCCAACTTATAATTAATACTCTCCAATCCAGGCATCATCCTGATGAACTTCTCTGCGCTCTCTACAAAGCCTCTACGTCCTTCTTTTAGTGTGGTGACCAGAACTGCCCACAATACTCCAATTGTGGTCTAACCAAAGCTTTATACAGCTGCAACATGACTTCCTGATTTTTATACTCAACACCCTAACCAATGAAGGCAAGTATGCCATCTGCCTTCTTTACCACCCTATCTACTTGTGTTGTCACTTTGAGGGAGCTACTTGGACCCCAAGATCCCTCTGTACATCAATGGTCCTAAGGGGCCTGCTATTTACTGTATGCTTTCCCTTATATTTGACCTCCCAAAGTGCAACACCTGACACTTGTCTGGATTAAAGTCCATCTGCCATTTTTCCACCCACATCTGCAGATGATATATATCCTGCTGTTTCCTAAGGAAGTCTAACTACACTGAGATTCCCCCTCTATCAAGATTCACCTCATTATTTATCCTCCATTCTGCATTGCTCTCACTTTACCCTTGTTCCTCTTACTGCTGGAAACAAAGGGTTACTCCTCTGCAAAGCCAAATTTGTTCATATTAAGGCCTTACTGCAGTATTCTATCATCAACTAAGCAGGACTTTGCTCTATATATTACTGCACCTAAGTAGCCATACCTGATCCGAGACCGTCTGATGCTGACTTCAGATACCTGAACTGGAATCTGTTCCAACACAAACATTCCTCACCTAGATAAACACAATATGCATACAAAAAAGACACTTTAGTTTTCTCTTATCAATGGCTGCACTGTATCGAGTGTTCAGTCCAACTACTTTTTTACACCTTAAGCTTACTGCTGCCTGGTAGTGGGTAAAACTAGATTTTTTCCTGCCATTGCATTGATCTTAGCCAGACAGGAGCTGAATCCCAAATGTTTTTACACATAACCAATTCACCAGGCAACTAATTTTTAGCATTAGGATAGAAATTAAACTAGGTATTTATGTATGGCCTTCTATATCCTCAATTTGTTTTCGAAGGTGCCTTTCATCCAGTGCTGTGCTTTCAAAAAATAGTCAAGTGACAATAAAATAAAGACCAGACAATTTATTTTTGTGGTGTGGATTGTAAGGTAAAGGATTGACAGGAAATTCAGTAAAAAGTATCCTAATTTTCTTCAAGAAGACCCTTTCACGTGCTCTGCAGAAGTGGGGACATAGTTCAGTTTAAATACTCATTACAACACATACCACACCAAATTGTCAAATGGATTGGAAAACACATAAGGATGTAAATACATTGGGAAGTTACCCAATTGAGCAAGTCTAGGTTTGATGGGCTGAATGTCCTTCTTTGTTGCTACTGCTACATTCTGACTCTGCAACTCCATAAACTCATGCAACATTCATTAAGATCATGGCTGGTCCATGAATTGACTCCATGTGGCTGCATTTGCCATTTCCTTTAATATATTTGGTTTACAAAAATCTATCAGTTGCAGATTTAAAGTTAACCACTGTCTGTTCATTAAAATCTATCAGTTGCAGATTTAAAGTTAACTACTGAGCTAGCTTTAATTGTCACTTGTAGAAGATAGTGTGTATTCAGAAATTTGGAAAGAGGAGTACACTCAGTGTTGCCACTGAGCAAAGCTGACATTTATATTTGGAAAATAAGTTTATAAATTCCCCAGGAAGTCTGTTAGATCACAAAGCACTTTTAAAACAGGGCTTAATCCCACTTTGGATTTATGAGATCCAAGAGTTGTGAGTTCACCTGGTTTTACAAATCTTGCTTCTCTGTACTGGAGTTGTTTGCTGACTTGACTCCCTCAATATCCCTCTCTGCACATGCTCATTTGAAGACACCTTAAAAATGGTGTCTTCAAATGAGCATGTGCAGAGGGGGATATTGAGGCCCAACATTACAGACACTGTGATATTGACCATCAATGAGGCCCAACGTTACAGACACTGTGATAGAGAAGAAGTAAGTTTAAAAAGAATTCTTGGGATGTGGCCATTGCTGGCAGGGCCACCATCTCTATTTGCTTTGAAAAGTTGGGGGTGTGCTATCATCTTAAACCACTGAGCAGTTATGTTGAGCTGACTAGTTTGCTAGGCCACTTTGGAGGATGTGCATGAATCCCCTTGAAGCACAGGAGAGATCAAGTAAAACTCCAGGTCCTCTTCCTAAAGAGATATTACTACTTCAGATTGTCTTCCAACAGCGATCCCAGTGCTTCTTACTGATAGCAGTTTTTAGTATTTAACTGAAGAATATTTTTAGATCTCACTGAAGCACTGGGGGTATCTCTGAAAGATGCTGCTTTTAAAGGACTTTTTACATTTCCTATTCTTCCATAGCAAAAGAAAAAGCCAGATGTGGCTAAAGTAAAGAATTCCTAGCATAAGCTATTTTGTGTTTGTTTGGGTGGTATGTGCCTGTATCCCTTATGCATCGTAAAGCCGCTGTTTTCAACTGTGTGGTATTGTAGGCATTTTGACAGAGCTGACATTTGACTGCCAATAAGGATCAGTATCATTAAGGCATGCTATTAACCTCTTTCCGTTCATGTAAGTCCTAAACACACATAATTGTGTATTTATATGGGGCACTTGGAGTCGGTCTGTCTGACTGTTATCCAAATATATCTCAGTAAACATTGATTGTTTTTTCATAAATCCTCCACTTGTAATAAATTCCATTGGTGGAAAGTAGTTAGACGTTCCGCTTTGTCAAATTACACATGGAAGTTAGCCAAACTGATATTAAAGTGGATTTATTGCAGCCTTTGGTGGTTGAATTAACCAGTAATGAACTGGAATGAAAATAATGGAGGATAAATATATAACAGATGCTTGGGGAGCAATCAGATCAGTTATACTTCTGTTTTAAGTGCCATTGTATCATCAAAAATAATAAGAATATTTAACGTGCATTGTACTTCTATTCATTTTTTTGTTGATGCCTTACCTTCCCTTGCATGTACCTTCGTTGATAGCCACTCTAATTAATGTTCCAACTTTCTGCAGTGCAGAGTTATAGCACTTTGGCCCATGTCAGCAGTTTCTCATGCAATAACCCCAACTTCGTGATCAGTACTGAACTGATAGCGTTTGTTGCTCCCCCTGGTAGATTAAAAGTGTCTGAAATTGTGCTCAATGATTAACAGTCTTGGTGGTGTGAAGTTCCCTTTTCCCAACTTTAATTGCTGTCAGGTCTCAGTTCTAAAGGATCCCTGGTGCCCAGCAGCAATGATGCCATCATGCAAGCTGAGCAGCCAAGCATATTAAAGAATTCTCACACAAAGCAAACCAGGAAAGGAAAAGCACAGCTCTTAGCTAATATTTTAATTTTTTTTAACAGAGCGTGAAGTAAAGATTGGAATATATAAATGAAATTAAGATAGAAGCTTAGACTTCATAATTGAACTTCAGAAGATCAAAAATACAAAATTCTTAAATTTTGAAAAACTCATGTGAGGGAATTACAATCCACATACAAAAACTTAGTTCTGTATGGGAAGAAAGTTTTCTTCGAAGTAATTATGATTTGGTAAGCCATTAAAATTTTCATAGTAATAGAATAATACAGCATGGAAACAGGCCCTTTGGCCCAACTCATCCATGCCAGCCAAGGTGCCCACCTAAGCTAGTCCCATTTGCCCGTGTTTAACCCATATACTTCTGAACCTTTCCTATCCATATACTTACCCAAATGTCATGTAAGTGTCGTTATTGTACCTGCTTCGACTACTTTCTCTGGCAGCTCATTCTACATACACACCACCCTCTGCATGAAGAAGTTGCTCCTCATAAATCTTTCCCTCTCACCTTAAACCTACGCCATCTAGTTTTTGGTTCCCTTTCCCTGGGAAAAAGACTGTGTTCATTCACCCTATCTATATCTCTCATGATTTTATACAACTCTGTATAAAAGCGCGAGAGACCCTCAGTCTCTTATGTTCTAAGGAATAAAGTATTAGCTTTCCTAACCGCTCGCTATAACACACAGGACTTACGCACAAACTGCAAGACTTTAAAGGGATTTACAGTGAGGTTCGTTTGTAAATATCTGATATTTTTGTCAATTTACTGATTTCCCTTCAGTTGCTATTAGTTTCACTATGAAGTGCTGATAATCACTGATAGATCCTCTGACATTACCACTATAACATCTGCACTACAGGATTCTTGGCCTCTCACACAGTGGTGGGAAGTTACTTGGTCCGTCTGCTCTGGCTTGAAGATGTTTCTCCAGCTGAAAAGGCTGCTTTGCTTTCTCTTATTGAGGAAGAAGAGAAAGGAGGTAGCACATTACAGAAGGCCAATTATACGAACATCCAACTAGCCAGGCCAATTGAGACACATAAGTGAAGACGAGAGGGGAATACATAAGAGACAATGGGTCACAAGTGGCCCTTGGTCTGTTGAATTTACCTTTTACATGTCCTGCAAAACCTAATATAAAATTAACTTAGATTCATAGAGCCATAGATTTATACAGTGCATGTCCATACCGACTTTTGAGCCCATCTAGAGTAATCCCATTTGCCTGCATTGGGAATGCATTCTTCATTGCTTCACCTATTTAAATGTCTGTCCAAATGTCTCTGAAATGCAGTACTTGCATCTGATTCCATCACTTGTCCTGCTGCATGTTCCAGATGTCAATCACCCTCTTGTGTATAAAATGTACTGCTCATATCCCCTTTAAAACCTGCTCCTCTCACCATATACTTTCTTGTTTTTGCGACCTCCCCCCCCCCCCCCACCATGGGAAAAAAAAAAGATTTTGACTACCTACCCTATCTATGTCTCTCACGATCTTATACACTTCTATCAGCCTCCTCTGCTCCAGGGAAAAGAAGCCCAGCGTATCCAATCACTCCCCATAACTAAAGTCCTCCAATGCAGGCAACATCCTGGTGAATCTCCACTACACTCTCTCCATCTCTGAGTTTAGCTGTTTTGCTTCATGAAAGTGGCATAGCTTATCAGTGCAAATGCCCCACATCCAATACATGATTAGCTGCTGTGATACTGTGCATGGATCTGTGATATGAAGCATTGGTCTGACTCGATAACATTTTCAGGTCTGTCTCCAGCCCCTCCAGCTCTACGCCTTTGTATTCTTGAAATTCTGGCCTCTTGTGAAATCTCTTTTTTAATGTTTTAATCACTTCAGGAAGCTGTGCTTTTGGCTGCCTGGGTATGAAATTCTCTCCCTTAATCCATCACTCTTGTCTCTTAAAACACTTCTTAAAACCTAACTCTTCAATCGAGCAGTTGGTCATCTGTCCTAGTATCTCCGTGTGATTCAACGTTAAACTAACACTTAGAATCATATCATAGAATCATAGAACAGTACAGCATAATACAGGCCCTTTGGCCCACAATGTTGTGCCGACCTTTAAACCTTGCCTAAGACTATCTAACCCCTTCCTCCCACATATCCCCCTATTTTAAATTCCTCCATATGCTGATCTAGCAATCTCTTGAATTTGACCAATGTACCTGCCTCCACCATGACTCCAAGCAGCGTATTCCATGCGCCAACCACTCTCTGGATAGAAAACCTCCCTCTGATATCTCCCTTGAACTTCCCACCCATGACTTTAAAGCCATGCCCTCTTGTATTGAACATTGGTGCCCTGGGAAAGATGTGGGTACAATTGGTGCTCAGAAGGCATTTAGACAGGGACATGGACATGGACAGGAAAGCTCCAAAGGGTACCGGGTCAAACACAGGTGAACGGGACCAGTTCAGACAGGCAGTGACGAGGCTTCTTTAAAGCACTTTGAGAACTTAGACAATTTTAAGAATTTTAGCACATGCAACTAAGAATAATAGAAATTAATCTTAGTTGCATGTGCTAAACATGCTTCATATGCTTGTACTTTACCTCTGAAATCCAGTTCTCTTGACTTCAGTAGAGCTGTATTTTGGAAGTGGAGTTTAACCTTGAAAGAAACTTTACCCCAGTATTACGTACATGCAAGTTGTTATTATTCTGTCATTTAATCGTAATAAAGGTATTGTTGGGAGGAATTTGTCATTGGCCTTTATTGCTGAATGCATGTAAGTGTCACTAGTTGTACACTCCTCTCTATATTCTGTCTCTTTGACTTGAATGTTACACATTTTGACTTTAAGCACTGAGTAGCAAAAAAAATGCAGATGCTGGAAATTTGAAATAACAACAGAAAATGCTGTGTATGCTCAGCTGGTGAAGTTTCATGTGTACAGGGAGAAACAGTTAACATTTCAAGTAGATGACCTTTCAACAAAACTGTTAATTTTGTTTCACACTTCACAGATGCTGCTTGCCATGTTGAGCATTTCCAGAACTTTCTGTTTTTATTCACATTTAAGCATCTCAGTTTTAGTGACAGATTTCACTATTGAAGAAACTGAGAATAATGTATTACAGATACCTTGAAGTGTTGAACCATTAAGGTTACTTAACGAAGGTGGACATCACAGTTGAGATTCACCCAAGCACAGTTTCGGGGGGTCGGGAGCTTGGGGGGGTGAGGATTACTGGATTAACTAGGGCAGAGTGAGTAAGATTTCCTCTCTTTGCCCTGAGGACTTAATGTAACACCAATTATTGTACTTTCTACTGTTAGCTTGATGAAAATCAGACAATTTAGCACTGGCTGGGGACCAAACCTGGCACTCAAGTTTCCCTCAGTACAAGAGCAAGGATCAGGTAATGTGCATTACAGGAAGAATTAGATACAAAAGATTTTTGTTGCTATGTATTAATGTTCACCCTTAGATTCAATTTTCAGCTGGCATGGATCCAATTGGCTGAATGTCCTCCTAAACCACCCAACCCCACTCAACATACAGACCTTGTGCCATAAAGTTCTATAATTCTCTGACGCAATTGGGTCTTTAATAATTCCATTTTGCATATTCTGCACTGCTTGGCAGAAATAACTGCTGTTCAGAGTAAATGTGTCAGTTATACTAAGTAGTTCAGTAGAAATATTTTTGGATAATTGACATTAGGCCAAAACAAACCATCAACCAATAAAATAATTGACTGAAATATGTTCAGTTACAAAACTTTTCCAAAATGCATCATAGAAAGGAAATAAATTAAAGCAGCAAAATTGTTTTGTAATTATTCTGCCCTGAATGATTCAGACTGTATAATGGTCAATTCATTTTAAACTGAAAGAAAACCCCACAAAACTTTATTCTTGACTAATTGTTGTACATTTTAAGTGGATTCACCAACCGTTCAATATTTATGTTGTGAAGGCAGTCAGACACGGGCTGCCATTCAGGCCCTCCATGCAATTTTAAGTTCAAACATGTTGAGGTTTGCCCATTTCTTGATTCCTGTCACTGTTTCATTGCTTCTGTGTTATTGCATTGACTCCTCTTCAGTCTTTACGATGGCCAGTGAAGGGTTGCCAAACATACTTTTATTTTTGCCTGAGTTTGTGTAGGCTGTAATTTACTAGTTAGCCAAATTTGCCACATATCACCTTGCAAGGTGAATTGTCCCTTTGCAAAGTAGCTTCCTTGGAGTTTGACTTCAATAACATATGTTATGTATTGCACTACAGATCACGATGAACTTCAATGCACAAGAAGGTAAGAAGTTGCAGAGAGTAATGGACTCAGCCCAATACATCACGGGCACATCCCTCCCCACTGAGACGCTGCCTCAAGAATGCAACATTCCTCATCAAAGATCCACACTATCCGGGCCATGCCATCTTCTTGCAGCTACCATCAGGCAGGGGGTACGGAAGCCTAAAGTCCCACACCACCAGGTTCAAGAACAGCTACTTCCCTTCAACCATTCAGTTCTTGAACTAACCTGCACAACTCTAATTACTACCTCAGTATAACAACATAATGACAACTTTGACCACCGGACTACAATGGACTTTTTTTGTTTGTATTGTGTTTTTCTTGCATAATTTTGTATAATTTATTTTTAATCTATGTTTTTTTCTTCTGAATGTTGTGTGTCTAATTCCATCTGCCCATGATGCTGCTGCAAGTAAGTTTTTCATTGCATCTGTGCACACATGGACTTGTGCAGGTGACAATAAACTTGAATTTGACTTTGATGTTGACAACTAAAAATGATCCAGAAAACTGTACCTTATGAATGGAAAATGACTTTTATTTGTGCACATTGCTTCCATTTATTTCTTTAAACTGAAGTAACCAGCACATGGGATCAAACTCTCAATGTGTTTTTTAAATTCATACACAGGATGTGGTTCTGCTGGCAGGGCCAGCCTTCAGTGCCCATCTCTAATTGCCCTTGAGAAAAGGTTGGTGAGCTTGAACCATTGAAATATTGTTCTCCTGCAGTGCTAGCAAGTTCCGAGGTTTGGATCCAGGGCTGAGAGGGGAGCAACTGTATGTTCCCAAGTCACAATAGTCTGTGTTTTGGAACGAAAAGTCAGAGATGGTGTGTTGGAATCAACACATCAACACTGTGTCCTATAGAGAAAGAATATGAACAAATTTCAGTTCTGTTCCCCTTACTTCCTCATCAACCCCATGGTATCTTAACAAGAGAGAGAGGAGAGATGAAGGGAGAATAAATATGTACGCAGGAACCCCTCAGTGGGTGGCAATAGATAAGGTTCTAGGACCAGGATGCACAGTGGATCTCTTCACTGCAGATGCACCAGATGGTTGAAAAATAGAACAAGATGATGGCATGATACTAAAAGGACAAACCCCACCCAAAGTACCTCTCACACCAAAATGAAAGTGCAAAACACTAACCAGGTTTCTCAGGTCAATTGTGTGCAGCAAAATCCTGATCCAGCTTCCTTTAATCAGATATGCTATTACAGCGCCAGCGATCGGGGTTCGATTCCCGTCGCTGTCTGTAAGGAGTTTGTACGTTCTCCCGTGTCTGCGTGGGTTTCCTCCGGGTGCTCCGGTTTCCTCCCACATTGCAAAGACGTACGGGTAGGTTCATTTGGGTTTAAAATGGGCGGCACGGACTCGTTGGGCTGGAAGGTCCTGTTATCACGCTGTAAATAAAAAAAATTGATACTGTCATCCTTCAGCAATAAGGTGTGCGATTATGTACCCTTAATGAAGTTTCTGATTTCATTATCTTTTTGCAAGTAAATAGTTCTAACTTCTCCTCAGTCTTAGGAATATCTATAATCACAACACTCAGATTCATTCTGTGCCACTTTTTCACTGGAGGCTTCCTTTCCCTTTCACACGTAGCGGTGCAGTCTATTCTGGGTAAGCTGAACTCACATAGGTCAGAATGATACAATTGGCCAGAATTGTACAGGAGAGCAAAAGAACAGATCAGTCTCTTAATCCCCATTGTAAACCAATGACTCAAACTGAAGAATGCACAAAGATCAAAAGCAAGTAAATACTCTGGTGGCTCTCTCATTATGTAGACTCACACGTGAGGTATGTGTTTGGGTGCTGCTGACATCCATGAAACTCATTGTTTGCATGAATTAACACCCAGGGGAAGAAAATGAAAGGGTACAATGCTGCCTTGTTTTATAGACACATTTTAATAGGAGAAAAATAACAACATAGAAGGTTTAGTAAAAGGATAAGGAAACATTACACTAGAAAATATCAGAACTGCTTTAAGAAGACCACTATCCTTCTAAGAAGAATAAAGTAACGTGCCTAAATGACCACTGCCTGGTGGCTCTGATATGCACATCATGAAGTGTTTCGAGAGGCTGGTCATGACATACATCAACTCCAGCCTCCCAGACAATGCTGACCCACTGCAATTCACCTACTGCCGAAACAGGTCCATGGTGGATGCCATCTCCTTGGCCCTACACTCATCTCTGGACTGCAAATGCATCCATGTTAAACTATGGTTTATTGACTACAGTTCCGGCTTCAATGCAATAATTCCAAGCAAACTCATCACCAAACTCCTAGGACCTAGGACTCAACACTTCCCTTTGCAGCGGGATCCTTGACTTCCTGACCAACAGACCACAATCAGTGAGGATAGGCAGCAACACCTCTGCCACAATTATCCTCAACACTGGTGCCCCACAAGGCTGTGTCTTCAGCCCCCTACTCTACTCCCTATATACTCACGACTGCGTGGCCAAATTCTGCTCTAAACCCATCTACAAGTTTGCAGATGATACCACCACAGTGGGCTGTATCTCAAATAGCGATGGGTCAGAGTACAGGAAGGAGATAGGAAGCTTAATGACTTGGTGTCATGACAACAAACTTTCCCTCAATGTCAGCAAAGCAAAAGAGCTGGTCATTGACTTCAGGAAAGGGGACTGTGCACATGCTCCTGATTACATCAACAGTGCTGAGGTTGAGGGAGTTGAAAGCTTCAAGTTCCTAGGAGTGAACATCACCAATAGCCTGTCTGGTCCAACCACATAGATGCCACAGCCAAGAAAGCTCACCAGCACCTCTACTTCCTCAGGAGGCTAAAGAAATTTGGCATGTCCTCATTGATCCTCACCAGTTTTTATAAATGCACCATGGAGACCGTCCTATCTGGATACATCAAGGCTTGGTGTGGCAATTGCTCCATCTGAGTCCGCAAGAATATGCCGAGAGTTGTGGACACATCACGGAACTGAGCCTCCCCTCCATGGACTCGGTCTATACTTCTTGCTGCCTCGGTAAAGCAGCCAACATAATCAAAGATCCCACCCACCCAGGACATCCTCTTTTCTCCTCCCCCCCATCAGGCAGAAGATACAAAAGCCTGAAAGCACATACCACCAGGCTCAAGGGCAGCTTCTATCCTACTTTTATAGGACCATTGAATGGTTCCCTTGTACAATAAAATGGACTCTTGCCCTCACAATCTACCTTGTTATGACCTTGCACCTTAGTGTCTGCCTGCACTGCACTTTCTCTGTAATTGTAACACTATATTTTTGTTTTCCCTTGTACTACCTCAATGCACTGATGTGATGAAATGACCTGTATGGATGGCCTGCAAAACAAAGTTTTTCACTGTACCTCGGTACATGTGACAATAATAAACCAATTTACCAGTTTACTGAACTGAGAAAGAGGAGCTGGGAGACAGGAAAGAGAATCTTTGGATATCCTTAAACAGTAAGAAACAAATTCTTGATAAATAAGGGGTTGAAATGTACAAAGGGTAGACAGGAGTGCAGAGCTGTGGTCACAATTAGAACAGCCATGCTCTTACTAAGTGGCAGAGCAGGCTCAAGGAGCTGAGTGGCTGACTTCTGCTCCTAGTCTGTATGTTTATATGACAGAAAAATCTATTGCAAAGGAAAAGATGGTCACTTCAGGTGTTTGACGTAAAAGTTCTTCCCAGCCTATGAACGCCCGAGTTACGTACATATGAACAAGCATTTGGGAGACCAGCGGGATGGATTTGCCGGCTGCTGCGGGGCTACAGGCATCTTCTGCCGGCTGGGAACTCGGTTCATGGCCGCAGTTTCAACTTGCAAACTGTTTGGGTTACAAATAATTCACAGGAAATGAACTCTGTCATAACTTGGGGATGATCTGTATGAGAATTAACCACTTACCGCTATTCATGTTTATGAATTAGAGTGTGTATGACTTTGTATCAGCATATTTAGATATCAGTCAGCCCTGGACTGACATTTCACATTTCAGCTAACAGTTCATACTGAAACCAATTGCAATATACACTAGTACACATTTTATTAATTATATTTTGTTTCTGAACTAAAGTATACACTTACATATTTTTTACTGAAGTATCTATGTGCTGTGGTCTACATTTTCTCACATGCTCTCTTATTTTCACTTATATCTAAATAACTTCACTTGTGCAGCATTTCTATCTGATATAAGAAGTTATTTCTACCTTATGTTATTTTATATAGCATGCCCTGTATCCGATCAATTTTAAATTTTGTTGTTCAATCTTAGAATATTACATTTTATCTGTTCTGCATATTTTTATCATTTTGATATTCTATTGTCCCACATTTTATCAATTTTAATTTCATCAATCATATATACTATCAAGTGTGATATTCATAAGATATATATTTTTTTCCATAGTATATTCTAAACTCCATATGCTTTATTAATTCCACATTTTATCAATTATATATTCCATCCAAATCTATAACCATTGAATAACTGATGTTTTCACTTTTATTTCTATACACAAAACTAATTCAACGAAAAGAGAAACAGAGGACTGCAGATGCTGGAATCTAGATGAAAAACACTATGATGCTGGAGCAACTCAGCAGGCCAGGCAGCATCCATGGAGAAAAGCAGATGGTCAACGTTTTGGGTCAGGACCCTCCTTCAACGAAATTCAATGAAAAGCCTTCTATTGTCATCTAGCAAGTCAATCATACAACGTTTGTGGAATATGATGCCAAATATGTAGCTGGTCAATGTAAGGAAATAAAAAGGTGAAATGTTTACTCAATAATGCAAAAAGAATGACCTGTTCCTAAAAGCCTTTGAACTTACCTAAATAGGTGTATTCACCTTATTCACCTGATCATATAGAAATGAAGCCTGAATGGATTAAATTGTATTTGTATCTCAGAGTAGAGCCAGCTACATTTCTATCTGCAACTACCATGATCTTTACTTGCTGTGCACAGTGAAATTTAGTTGAACTTGGTAAAATCCTCAGGACTGTATTGAAGTCTCTGATATAATTACGTGCAATTCTGGTCACCTCACTATAGGAAGGATGTCGAGGCTTCAGAGAAGGTGCAGAGGAGGTTTGCCAGGATGCTGCCTGGATTAGAGGGCATGTGCTATCAGGAGAGGCTGGACAAACTTGGGCTCTTTTCTCTGGAGTGGTGGAGGCTGAGGGGTGATCTGTTGGAAGTGTATAAAATTATGAGGGGCATAGATAAGGTGGACAAACAATATCTTTTACCCATTATTGAGTGATCCAATACCAGAGGGCATGCATTTAAGGTGAGACGGGGTAGGACGGACATGAGGGGTACGTTTTTTACTGAGAGAGTGGTGGATTCCTGGAATGCATTGCCAGATAGGGTGGTGGAGGCAAGTTCTTTGGGGGGTTTTAAGAGGGGCTTGGATGGGCACATGAATGAGAGGAAAATGGAGGGATATGGGCATTCTGTAGGTTGGAGGGAATAGCTATGTCAGCACAACATTGTGGTCCGAAGGGCCTGTTCTGTGCTGTACTGTTCTATGTTCTATAAGAGTTTGTTCTTTCTACCACCTAAATCAGTGGAGAATCCAGCAGAAAGTGAGTCAATATCTTCCCTTTGTTATTTCTGTAAGACGCTGAAGGATTTGTGACAAATAAGGTACAATAACATCTTAATTTTCATCTTTCCTGGTTTATCTCATAAGCAGTAGCAACTTGCACTTTTATAGCAACTTTAACATAGTAAACTAATCAAGGGTTCTTCATAGGCACATTATCTGAAAAAATATGACTGAGCCACTGAGAAATTAGGGCAGGTGACTGATTTAACTTTACCAAAAAGGCAGATTTAAGGGACCAGAAAGAGAGGTCTGTGGAAACAATTGTGTAGAGGTGAGTACTATTGGTGACCATACTCTGGCCCCTGTTACAGGTAAATTTGTGTACACGTATAAAGAAGTCTCACTGTAATTATATAGGGCCTTGGAGTATTATGTACTACTTTAGTCTCCTTACCTAAAAAAGTATAGAGGGAGTACAACAAAGATTCACACGATTGATTCCTGGGAAACAAGTTTACCATTTGAGGGAAGATTGAATAGACTGCATTCTCTAAAGTTCAGAAGAATGAAAGGTGATCTCATTGAAACATACAAAATTGGTACAGGCTTGACAGGGTGGATGCAGGGAGGATATTTCTCCTGGATGAGGAATCTAGAACCATAGTCTTAAAAAAGAGATAGGCTTTTTAGGACTGAACTAAGGTGAAATATCTTCATGTACAGGAAGAGTAATCTTTGGAATTCTCTACCTTGGAGGGATGTAGAGGCTCAGTTATTGAAATTCAAAACAGAGATTGATAGATTTCTGGATAATAGGAAAATTAAAAGATGCAGGGTTAGTGCAGGGAAATAGCACTAAGGTAGAAGATCGGCCATGATACTGATGAACGATAGAGCAGGTTTGGAATGTCAGATGGCATGTTTCTGTTCCTAACTCTGTTTCTGTTTTTAGTAATAGTGATCAAAGACAAATTTTTCTCCCTCTGGTTTGGCAAATAATACTGTTACATTTGGGAACATATTTCTGAGACTTAGCCATGTTAAAGCTGAAACACAGGAGCTTTTCCTGCCTTGGCCAAAGCTGACATGCTTAAAATGGAAAGTGTTTCATTGTGCATTGCCAGTATTCCTTGCAATAAACAGCACAATTCCACAAAATAAAACAGAACTCTGTTTTAGTTTAATAATACTTGCATGAGGTTCATAGCCTTTTCAACTTTTAAGGAAATAGTGGGTTATTAGCTTGTCACTATTGACCAGAAACTCAACAGGACCAGCCACTTAAATACCTTGGCTACAAGAGCAGGTCTGAGGCTGGGTGAGGAACCCATCTCCTGATACTCCAGGGCCTTTCCACCATCTGCTAGGCACAAGTGTGAAACGTGATGGTATACTCTCCATTTTCCTGGATGAGTGCAGCACCAACAAGTTTTAAGAAGCTCAGTGTCCTTTAGGAAAATAAGCAGGCTGCATCTCTTCAATCACTCGAACCAATCATTGCCTCCACTATTCACAAAATGCACTGCAGTTACTCACCCAGGCCACTCTGACAGTACCTGCAAAAACCCACGATTTCTACCACCACAAGGACAGCAGGTGCATGGGAAGACCACCTTCTGAAGGATCCCCTCCAAACTGCACACCATCCTGACTGAAGCATATTCCCACTCCTTCACTGTTGCTGGGTCTAAATCCTGGAACTTCTTACCCAATGTCACTGTGGGAATACCTTCAGCAGAGCACTGCAGTGGTTCAAGCTCATCATCACCTCCTCAAGAGCAATTAGTGATGGCAACCAATGTTTTTCCAGAACTTTTTGTGGTACCCAGATCCAAAAATGAATACAAGAAAAGCGGCACATTAAGACAAGGCATCTCAGCACTGAGCATACACAGGTCATGATGAAAGCTCATTGACCTGTTACTTTAACTCTGTTTCTTCCTTAACATATGCTGCCTGACTTGCTGGGTATTTCCAGTTGCTTTTATTATACAGTGGTCAAGTATACAATAATATAAATCTACCTCTACTTTGGCTTAACAAAATAGACTACATTCAGTCTTAGTCCTGGTATGATTTTGTCCCTAACTCATTCCACCCCACCCCCCAATATGGCAACACCCTCATTTCCACATTGTTGTCTATGGGAGACTGGCAGGATTATTTCATATTCAATTGTACTAAATTATGTTGTGTGCCTTATCTATTCGTATTTATATACTAACTAATCACATTAAATCATAGAGCAATCCATGCAATTAATTACTTTGAAAGGCAGGAACCATGTGTTATGAACACATTAGGATAGTCTGGTGTAAAGTCACATTGCTCCTCTGTGTAAGATTGCCATTTCTCACTCTAGTCTTCTTCTGGATCTATTTTTTTAAGATATGTATTTTTTAAAGATATTTATTTATTAGTCACATGTATATCGAAACACACAGTGAAATGCATCATTTTGCATTACTGAGAATGTGCTGGGAGCAGCCCACAAGCGTTGCCACGCTTCCGGCGCCAACATAGCATGCCCACAACTTCCTAACCCGTATGTCTTTGGAATGTGGGAGGAAACCGGAGCACCCAGAGGAAACCCACGCAGACATGGGGAGAACGTACAAACTATAGTATGATTGACTTTGCAATCAGCTGCTAGAGCTAAAGGGTACTGCTAATCTCATGCCTCAAAGTTCAGGAAGAAATTAGTTAATAGTCATCTGTTTTGTATCAATGAGATGCAAGTTCCAGGAAGGCAAGATGGCATTGGGGTAAATAAATCTCAGAGCTAGATGGCATTTATTCCAGAGTACTGTAAGACATTAGAAATCCTTCCAAGGATGCTGGACACTAGGAAGCAGTCAATAGGTTAATATTCAAAAAGGGTAAAATTGAAACAAGACCCACTAATCTTTCTCGTGAATTGAGGGTTAGGTCTAACTTTTGGTCATCTATTTGCTCAATGTTCAGTTCAACCACTCCCTCACAACATCTTTGACTCCTCTATCTCTAGCAAAAGCTGTACCCGTATCCAAAACTGGCCACTCTCTAGCTTCAGTCTTTACAACCTCGTATCTGAAAGACACAAGTGTAATTATATCTGCCGCACAACTGCTTAGAATTCTATCACCAGGTATGACTAGATCATTTCATGCTCTGCCAAGCTTAGTGTTGCTCTTGCAAAGATGTTTCAGAAGGCAGGCATGGTATTTTCGATTATAGGTCTGTTTCTGTGTTACATGATGCTATGACTAATGAGATTTGGGAAATCATGCTAGAGCCAATGAAACATTGGTTAGGTCTCAGCTGGAGTACTGTTTGCTGTTCTGTTCACCACATTACAGGAAGGTTGTGATAATGGAGGAAACTTACCAGGATGTTGCCTAGGCCGGAGATTTGTAGTTACAAAATGTGACTCTTTAGGCTGGGTTTGTTTTGCTTGGACCAGACAAGACTGTGGGGAGCTCTAACTGAGATATACAAAATCATGAGAGGCCTAGGCAGGGTGAAAGAGTAGTGGAAGCAGAAACTTCATCGGTTCTAGAAAGAAGCATGATAAGCACTTGATATATCATCGACAAGACTAAGGCTTGAGAAATGGGAAGATGAAATAGTTTAAATAGCTCTATTTTTGTCCAGCTGAGGATGTGAAGGGTTGAATGGCTGTGCCATAATTTTCTATGATTCTATAAAGCAAAGTTTAAATTGTAATGACAGTAGGCACCGTTGAAACAAACTTTCAGCAATCAAATAATAAACAGCTTGAAAACAGATTACTGCTTCAATTACTGCTTCAAAACAGATTTTGCAAGTTATAAGCTGTCATGGTATTCCTCCATACTACATACTCAGTATAACAAATTAGTGAAGGGAATCTCTATAATGTCTTGGGGATGTTACAATAAACTATCTGACACCAACAGCTTGACTTTCCAAGGTACCTCCTACTAAGTATCTCAATGATTCCTTTATCTCCCTTCAGTGTTAAAAAGGAAATTGGCCTTTGGCAATCTAATGTTGAGCCCTTTTAATGTATTTTTCAAATTTGGAAGTTTACATAAAATCTCTTTTTTTATTGATCAGGTCCACAGGATCCTAGAGTGGGAGGGAGAACAGCCAGAAGTCATGGTTCATGTTGGTACCAACGACATAGGAAGAGGGATGAGGTCCTGAAAAGTGAGTTTAGCGAGCTAGGCAGAAGGCTGAAGGACAGGACCTCGAGGGTAGCGATCTCGGGATTGCTGCCAGTGCCACGCGATAGTGAAGGTAGGAATAGGAGGAGATGGCAGATAAATGTGTGGCTGAGAAGGGAGGGTTTTAGATTTTTGGATCATTGGGGTCTCTTCTGGGGAAGGTGGGACCTGTACAAAGAGGACGGGTTACAGCCTAACTTGAGGGGGGCCAATATCCTTGCAGCCCCGTTTGCTGGGTTGGTTCAGGAGGATTTAAACTAGATTGTGAGGAGGAAGGGAACCAGAGGAGTAGGTCAGAGGAAGAAGGGGATGGGGAAAAGTCAAATCTGACAGGTAGAGAGGCTTTGAGGAAGGAGAAGCAGAGTACAGGCTACAAAAGTAGTAAGGTGGATGGGCTGAAGTGCATTTATTTGAATGCGAGAAGCATCAGGAATAAGGGAGATGAACTGAGAGCTTGGATAAGTACATGGGACTATGATATTGTAGCTATTACAGAGACATGGCTGACATCGGGGCAGGAATGAATATTGAATATTCCTGGTTTTCAGTGTTTTAAAAGGGATAGGGAGGGGGGGGAGAAGAGGAGGAGGGGTGACAATACTGGTCAGGGACACTATTACAGCTGCAGAAAGGGTGGATAATGTAGAAGGATCCTCTCTAGAGTCAATATGGGTGGAAGTTAGGAATAAGAAAGGAGCAGTTACCCTCCTGGGTGTATTCTATAGGCCCCCCGGTAGCAGTAGGGATACAGAGGAGCAGATTGGGAGGCAGTTTTTGGAGAGAGGCACAAATAACAGGGTTATTATAATGGGAGACTTCAATTATCCAAATATTGATTGGCACCTACTTAGTACCAAAGATTTAGACGGGGCGCAGTTTGTTAAGTGTATGTTGACAAGCCGACTAGAGGAAATGCCATATTAGATCTCGTTTTAGGTAATGAACCGGGTCAGGTGTCAGATCTATCGGTGGGTGAGCATTTGGGGGATAGTGACCATTGCTCCATAACCTTTAGAATTGTCATGGACAAGGATAGGAGCAAAGAGGATGGGAAGATATTTAATTGGGGGAAGGCGAATTATGAGGTTATAAGGCGAGGAGTTGGTGCAGGAGGGAGGGTAAATTGGGGTGACATTTTTGAAGGGAAATGTACTATAGAGATGTGGTCGATGTTCAGGGATCTTTTGCACGATGTTAGGGATAAATTTGTCCGGTGAGGCAGAGAAGGAATGGTAGGGTGAAGGAACCGTGGGTGACAAGAGAGGTGGAACAACTAGTTAGGAAGAAGAGGGCAGCATACATAAGGTGTAAGCAGCAAGGATCGGACAGGGCTCATGAGGAATATAGAGTAGCAAGGAAGGAGCTTAAGAAAGGGCTGAGGAGAGTGAGAAGGGGACATGAAAAGGCTTTGGCGAGTAGGGTTAAGGAGAATCCCAAAGCTTTTTTCTCGTACGTGAAGAGCAGAAGGATGGTTAGAGTAAAGGTAAGTCCGATTAAAGACAAAGGTGGGAGGATGTGCCTGGAAGCTGTGGAAGTGGGTGAGGTTCCCAATGAATACTTCTCTTCAGTATTCACCAAAGAGAGGGGTCTTGATGATGCTGAGAACAGTGTAGGTGAGGGTAATATTCTAGAGTATGTAGATATTAAGAGAGAGGATGTGTTGGAGTTGTTAGAAAATATTAGGACAGATAAGTCCACTGCGGCCTGAGGGAATATTCCCCAGGCTGCTTTGTGAGGCTAGGGCGGAGATTGCTGAACCGTTGGTTAGGATCTTTGAGTCCTCATTGTCAAAGGGGATGGTACCGGAGGATTGGAGGGTGGCAAATGTTGTCCCCTTATTCAAAAAAGGTAGTAGGGATAGTCCAGGGAATTACAGACTAGTGAGCCTTTTGTCTGTGGTGGGTAAGCTGTTGGAAAGGATTCTAAAAGATAGGATCTATGAGCATTTGGAGAAACATGGACTGATTAGGGACAGCCAGCATGGCTTTGTGAAGGGAAGATCTTGCCTCACAAGCCTGATAGGGTTCTTTGAGGAAGTGACCAGGAAGATTGATGAGGGTAGTGCAGTGGATGTGGTCTACATGGATTTTAGTAAGGCGTTTGACAAGGTTCTTCATGGTAGGCTTCTTCAGAAGGTCAGAGGCCAAGGGATCCAGGGAGGCTTGGCCGTGTGGATTCAAAATTGGCTTGCCTGTAGAAATCAGAGGGTTGTGGTGGAGGGAGTGCATTCGGATTGGAGGGCTGTGACTAGTGGTGTCCCGCAGGGATCGGTTCTGGAACCTCTACTTTTTGTGATATTTATTAATGACTTAGATGAGGGAGTGGAAGGGTGGGTTAGCAAGTTTGCAGATGATACAAAGATCGGTGGTGTTGTGGATAGTGTGGAGGGCTGTCGAAGCTTGCAGAGGGATATTGATAGGATGCAGAGCTGGGCTGAGAAGTGGTAGATGGAGTTCAATCCAGAGAAGTGTGAGGTAGTACACTTTGGAAGGACAAACTCCAACGTGGAGTACAAGGTAAATGGCAGGATTTTGTGCAGTGCAGAGGAGCAGAGGGATCTGGGGATTCATATCCACAGATCATTGAAAGTTGCCTCACAGGTGGATAGGGTAGTTAAGAAAGCTTATGGGATGTCAGCTTTCATAAGTTAGGGGATCGAGTTTAAGAGCCGTGAAGTGATGATGCAGCTTTACAAAACTCTGGTTAGGCCACACTTAGAGTACTGTGTCCAGTTCTGGTCGCCTCATTATAGGAAGGATGTGGAGGTGTTGGAAAGGGTGTAGAGGAGATTTACCAGGATGCTGCCTGGATTAGAGAGTATGGATTATGAGGAGAGACTAAAGGAGCTAGGGCTGTTCTCATTGGAGAAAAGGAGGATGAGGGGAGACGTGATAGAGGTATACAAGATATTGAGAGGAATAGATAGAGTTGACAGCCAGTGCCTCTTTGCCAGGGCGCCAATGCTCAAAACAAGAGGCCATGGCTTTAAGGTATTGAGTGGGAAGTTCAAGGGAGATGTCAGAGGGAGGTTTTTCACCCAGAGAGTGGTTGGTGCATGGAATGCGCTGCCTTGGGTGGTGGTGGAGGCTGATACATTAGACAAGTTCAAGAGATTGTTAGATAAGCATATGGAGGAATTTAAGATAGAAGGATATGTGGGAGGAAGGGGTTAGATAGTCTTAGGAGTGGTTTGAAGGGCAGCACAACATGATGGGCTGAAGGGCCTGTATTGTGCCGTATTGTTCTATGGTTCTATGGTTCTATGAACTGGAACTGTCACACTGATTACTTCTTGAGCTTTTCCTTGTTTAAATTTCAACAACTTGCTGTACAAAACACTACAGTTTTATGATTGTAAAATAAATACATGGTTGGAGGATAAATATGGGTTACCCAACAAAATTTTGACAGGAAAACTGTAAATCTTGGTCTAATAATTGTTTTATTTTGCAGAAAACGTCTTGGTTGATTGTGAAGGCAGAACCAAACTTGTCAGCCCTGTGGGTATTACTGAGGACCATGAAGGTATTGAAATATTGAAATAGAAGGATTTTTATTGTAAAAAAGCATGCACATATATTATGCATTTTTCACTCCTTGTGACTCGCCCTGCCCCTTTCATCTGCTCAAAGATTTTCACTTACTTGGCATTTTAAATAATAACATCACTGCCATAGCAGCCAAGACAGCTGAAATCAGTCAACAAATAAGTTTATTCTCAATGACGTGTGGTCATGGGCGAAAGATCATTGCTCTTGTGCCCTTGGTTTTACCATTATTCTGAATAATG